>NC_056728.1:597726722-597924452 GCF_019279795.1 Protopterus annectens
GAGGAATGTGGCTTGTCAAGAAAGGAGTAAGGCTACTAGCAGACATTTAGTCCTCCACCAGGAACAAATAAATCTGATAGCCACTGTACTAACCCAGACTAACCCGCCACCAAAGAAGCTTGAGCAAGGATGATGGCATCAAAGCTAACTTCCCTTATTGCTTATGAAAGATATACCTCCTAGGACAAATGGCCTCCATCTGATTGGACTTGTCTTTTCCAATTTACAAGAGAAGCACATAGAGCATATATTGACTTGAAAGTTACTGACTAGGGACTGTCAGAATACCTATTAACTGTCCAGATTTTTGCAGAATGTCTAAAAATTACCTCATATTTTTAGTCTGTTCCTCATAAAATTTGTGTTGTTCTGGCACGTCATTGACCACTAAAGTCACTAAATAATGACATACATTTGAGTTTCCAACTTCATGAAAATGTATGCTAACACAAAACCTATTAGTCTAGCAACATTCTAAGTCTATGTTGTTTGTCTTTTCGGCTTTTCCAGGTTAGGGGTCGCCACAGCAGAACTCCGGTCCACTAATGATTGGCAGTAGATTTTTTTTTTATGGTGCTGAGTTGCCAGCCCAACCTTCGCCCATTCACGCATGTCTTTCAGAGGCTACTCGACCATGGGGAGGACATGCAGACTCCACACAGAAGGCACTCCAGCCGTGAATCGAACAGGAGAACCTCTTGCTGTGAGGCAACAACGCTACCGCTGTACCACGGCGGCTTCTCATTCTAAGTCTATAACAGCAATATTTAAAATGTGTTCCTGACTTTGGGTCTTTATCACTCACCATTATTTTTGGCTTTGTCCATATTTCTTGTGCTTAGAGGTTAAGAGGTATGACTGTAAGAAAGTAAGGAAAGAATAGCTATTACGGACGGATGAATCTCCTGAAATACAATGACATTTTATAACTTAACATTTACTTCAGCTAAAACAGTAAGTATAATAATGTCACATCTATAGCAAATTTTAAGTTTATAGGTAGAGCCAGATGTGAGCAGTAAAAGTAAAATAATAGATATTTTAAGTGTTGATTAATTGAAAAGGGCACTGCAAAGTAATTTCCGTAAATGGGCTTTTCAGTGTAACTCTAAAAGTACTGACACATTGGCTGTGTTGATTAAAAGGTTACTAACTAATTAAAACACCGTCTGTAACTGAACAACCTAAGCCTGTAGTTAAGAACGTGCAGATGTCTGAGAAGACAAAAAAAAACTTTCACCCATTGAAATAATTTGTTTTAATGTTGGAAGAAGAAGAAGAGGCACTTTGCTAAATATTACTTAATTAGTAATAGGAATGATCTAGCTAAGAAAACATGCTTTCTAACCAACATATGCAACTGTTAAGACTCAGAGCCATATCTCTGTCATCTGACACTTGGTGTGCTTCCTGATCTGGCTCACCTCAACAGAGAGTTGAGGAGCAAAAATTAAAATGGTCCATTCTCACTGATCTGGTGCTCCTCATCTCTCTCTCTCTCTCTCTCTGTTAAGGAGTACCAAGTCCTCTGTTGGGTGCTACTCTTCACCTTGCTATGTCATGGCAAGCAGCTTGCTAAAAAGTGCACCACAGACATAGCTTTCCACGTTGTCATGTAGACAGGATGGAGTATCCTGTAGCACACAGAAATTCGGATTGTTTTGGTTAAAACACCGTATTCTGTAACTTTGTTACCTAATTTAACATGATGTCATAGCTGGTCAAGATTTTCCTTAATTCAAGCCAGCACTGTGGAAATGAGAGGGATCACAGCTATGTACTCAGCTGACAAAATACATCTGTAGTAAAAAATGTGCATTGTGGTGTGAGCAGCAGTCTGATATACTTTCAAGAATTTACAGTCCTGAATATACGTCTAGTAAAAATGAGGGCAGAAGCTGCATGACACACCATTAAAAGTACACAGCCTGATAAAGTGAAAGGAATAAAAGAGCCTATGTGTTATTAGAAGCCTATTAGTTCATCTGACCAGAAAACTCTGTTATTTAAGTTTGTGAAAGAACCTGGTGCAGAAACAGATAGCAAAAACCCATACAGTGTATAAAATGAAACCTTGTCAGAAGATTCCAGACATTAAAGTAATGAAGGATGTCTGAGTGGAGACAGAGAGGGTGAGACCCATAGTGAGTAAAGAAAGGAAAACTGAGCAGACCCCTAGGTTTCTCTGTAATGCCAAAACTGAGTTCTATTCAGAAGCAGGACTCTTGGCAACAAGAAATTCTTCTTCTTCTTTCGGCTGCTCCCGTTAGGGGTCGCCACAGCAGATCAACTGTTTCCATTTCTTCCTGTCCTCTGCATCTTGCTCTGTCACACCAACCACCTGCATGTCTTCTCTCACCACATCCATAAACCTTATCTTAGGCCTTCCTCTTTTCCTGTTACCTGGCAGCTTCATCCTTATCATCTTTTTCCCAACATACTCTGCATCCCTCCTCAGCACATGTCCATACCAACATAATCTTGCCTCTCTGGCTTTGTCTCCAAACCTTCCAACCTGGGCTGACCTTCTAATATACTTATTCCTAATCCTGTCCATCCTCGTCACACCCAGTGAAAATCTTAACATCTTCAACTCTGCCACGTCAAGCTCTGACTCCTGCCTTTTTGTCAATGCTACTGTCTCCAACCCATATAACATAGCTGGTCCACTACCCTCTTATAGACCTTCCCTTTCACTCTTACTGGTACTCATCTGCCACAAATCACTCCTGACACTCTTCTCCACCCACTCCATCCTGCCTATACTCTCTTCTTCACCTCTCTTCCACACTCACCATTACTCTGAACTGTTGATCCCAAGTACTTAAACTCATTCACATTCGCCACCTCTACTCCCTGCATCCTCACCATTCCTCTGTCCTCCCTCTCATTCACACACATATATTCTGTCTTAGTCCTGCTGACCTTCATTCCTCTTCTCTCTAGAGCATATCTCCACCTCTCCAGGGTCTCCTCCACCTGTTCCCTATTCTCACTACAGATCACAATGTCATCTGCAAACATCATATTCCACGGGGATTCCTGTCTGATCTCGTCTGTCAACCTGTCCATCACCATTGCAAATAAGAAAGGGCTCAGAGCTTGAGAAATTAAAGTGCTAAAAATAATGGAATTGCTAAACCCAAAAGTAAAAGGAAGTCACTGGCATGAGTTGTCTTTTGTAGTGCTAGGAATAACAGAAGGAGAAAGAACTTTACCTGTATTCATAGGTGAAAATGTTATACCCCCTACTTTGCATCAGTGTACTGATGAAAGCATTCCTGACTTGGCAGATTTGCAGATAAGCAAAGAAAATTTTAAGAAAGGAAGTGGGAAGATGTGTTAAGTAAAGCCAAAGAAAGTGCAGCCAAAATGAAAAGAGAAACAGATGAGCAGACTGAAGAATGACTTGCAATACATGGTAAGCAAGAATAAAGAAGAAATACTACACCAAGTGTTGGTTCCAAAACAATTTAAAACATTTACGATGAAACTGGTAACCATATTTTGGGAGGAAAATTTGGGATGGAATAAGACAAATTTGTAGTAGCTAGATTTTATTTGCCTGGTGTAGAGAAAGGCATTGAAAATGACTGTGCAGCCTGCTCAGAATATCAGAAGATGGCACCATAACCTGTGTTCAGTAGTCCATTGGCACTTATGCTTATTATTAAAGTTTCATTTGATTAAATGGCCATGGATCTTCTACATCCATTAGTAAAGTCTGCTTATGATTATTGACTATGCCGCTAAGTTTCCTGAAGCAGTCCCAGTATATTTGCAAAAAGTCAGTGCTGTGTCAATGCCCAAAGAATTAGTGTTACTTTTCTCCAGGGTAGGGATCCAGAGAGAAATACTCAAGGACCAGGAAGCCTCATTTATATCCGGGGTAATGCATGAGCAACAGTTAACAATTTTAGTGTACTACTCTCAAACTGATGGGGTATTAGAGTGCTTTCACAAAACACGCCTGTGCTAAAAGGTCACAGAACAGAACAGAACTGAACTGGTAGGATGCCAAGCCATATACATATTCTACTCCTTACTCTCCAGCATCTGAAAAACTGTTGAATACTGTAACGTGGTTGACTAGCAATTTACAGTTTATTGGGGAATGTGAACTGCAGAGTTTTTAATTTTAAGCTAATGTCCAGAAATGATAAAAGGGGACACCAGAAAAGTTTAACTGAAAGAGCTGAATCAAACAACCAGAAGGCGCTTGAATGTAGCATGGTGTATGGCAAAAGCTTTAGGGCACTCATCAGATACACAGAGAATGGAATAGAATATTTTGTTCACTCAGATCTCTGCAAAGCTTCAAAACATGAATGATAGAATCAAGGAACTTTACTCAAAGTTTGCCTGTTTAGCTGCAGTTACACTGAAGCAAATAAGAAAAAATCAAGTCCACTTTAATATTTCAGTCTGGCTTATTGCAAACATTGGAAAAACAAATCCCTGAAGAACAGATCATGTTTCAGTCTTACTTATTGTAAGCATTGAAAAAATAACTACCTGAAGAACAGATCACAATAGCTGAAGGTAAAGATTCTTGATGGAAGTATCACAAGTGCTCAAGGCAGTAGTTGAGGTGATAGAGGAAATGTTGACATCCCATGAGGATCACTCAAGATGCAAAGATTTGAAATTTTCTGGCTTCCTAGAGTAATTCACTTAAAATTGTTGTATTGTCGGTTCTGTAGTAAAAATAGCTCATCCACTTGGTAAAAACAATGAGCCGTTTATTAAATAAATAAATGTGAAATGAAACCAACTGTTAAAACAAATAAGACAAAGAAATCCTGTTAAGCACTTTTCGTCTTCACAATGTGAAGACTTCTTCAGACTAACTGCTTTCTCCTACAATCCTTCTAATTATAACTTCCTATTACATCACATGGTTTGCTTAATTAGTTTCAATATTGTTACAATCTGTAGCTGGTAAATGTTCTTCTATAACACTTATTAATGTTGTCCATGCTTGCTCAACTATAATGCGAAACAAGTTCGCATATTGGGCATAAGTGTAAAAGATAGAAACAGAAATAGTACAATTTTTTATATATATGTATATATATATATATATATATATATATATATATATATATATATATATATATATATATATGGGTCTACTTTCATAGACCGCGCCACGTCACCGACACCGGAAGACCGAGACAGAACAACCAAACAGGTAGGTTACCGAAAGCGATATCCCGACAGCTGAGAGACCGACAACGGCAGCGTGTGAGCGATACGGTAAGTGTGCGAAGTGAAAGATTTAGGATTGGGCAGCGGACAGGTAAGTGTACGATAGTGAGGGATTTTAGGTTAGGGTGTGGGAAAGGTGGGTGTAAGGTGGTGTCGGACTAAGGGTTCCGGTGAGGTAAGTGTGTGGAAGTGACGTAGAGTAGTGTAGGGAAGTGTTAAGTGTGTCAGGGTTAGAATGCGGGTGGAGTGAGTGTGCGATAGTGACGGGCTGAATGTTTTAGGGTGGGTTAAGTGAGTTAGGGTTAGGGTGCAGGTAGGGTAAGTGTGCGATAGTGACGGTGTTGAGGTTTAGGGGTGGGTTAAGTGGGTTAGGGTGCAGGTAGGGTAAGTGTGAGATAGTGACGGTGTTGAGGTTTAGGGGTGTGTTACGTGAGTTAGGGTTAGGGTGCGGGTTGGGTAAGTGTGCGATAGTGTCGGACATTAGGGTTAGGGTTTAGGTTAAAGTTAGTGGATATGTTGTTGTGTGTAATGTGTAGTTGACGTTTTTTGTGTCGGTGTTGTGGTGTTCGGTATTTTGAGTTGTTGGTGTGGTGTGTTTTCGGTTGTTTGGGGTCGGTAACTTGTGTGTCGGCGATTCGTACGTTCGGTCTATGAAAGTAGACCCATATATATATATATATATATATATATATATATATATATATATATATATATATACACACAACTGTATACATGCATCAACATTCTAGTAAAGTCAAATCTAGTTACTTACTAGCTACACCATTTCGGCCTCAGTATAAATCCAAAGTTGCTGTCAACACTTTAACTCATTTGCTGATGTTTTTATATTTGCGTACCTTCGCTAAGTGTGAATATGTTCGATCACTTCTAACTTATAACTTAAAAGATCTTTGTAATTTATTAAGTTGTTAAACATTTCATAATTACTACTTTTATTACCTTACTCCGCTCGTATATCTGTAAGGTAATGAACGTCCTCAAGTACTATGGACCTTAAAGTGGATCCGCTTAGGTACCTAATTCAAGAATACATAAATAAATAAATTGTTTGATTATACTATTAGATGTTTAATGCTATTTAATCATCAATTACATCTATTTAAATTTTTTATTCTTAATATACATAAAATAGAATAAATTTTGTTTATGCCTGGATATACACAGGCATTTGTAGTAAGCTGCCATATCAGCTCTAGTCTTTCTAATAAAAGGCTGTCAGGGCCCCCTCTTCCATCCACTTTAATTTGGTCTATAACGCAAAATTTGAATGAATGTTCAGGTTGCTCTATTACATGTCTTGCTAGGGGTGTTCTCTGTTTTCCTGTGACTTATACTATATAGATGTTCATATACCCTTTCTTTAAGTGTTCTGATAGTTTTTCCTATATAAAATACTTGACATTGTTGGCATTTAGCTAGGTACACTATAATTTTTGACTGGCAACTGAATTTATCCCTTGTTTTATATTTTATCTATTTTATGTATATTAAGAATAAAAAATTTAAATAGATGTAATTGACGATTAAATAGCATTAAACATCTAATAGTATAATCAAACATGTTTACAACAAAGTATAGGAGCGTTTATGTTTAAGTATATTTCCTTAGATATGTAAACAAAATGAATGTATTAAATAGTAAGCTCAATACTTGGATTCACTATCGTATATGCTATGAGCTATTAAACAGAGTAAGAATGGGTTCCGCTTATTTAGATAGGAATTATCATATGAAATGTGTGGGAGTAGTACAGATACTGATGACACCACACAATTTATTTATTTATGCATTCTTGAATTAGGTACCTAAGCGGACCCACTTTAAGGTCCATACTACTTGAGGATGTTCATTACCTTATAGATATACGAGTGGAGTAAGGTAATAAAAGTAGTAATTATGAAATGTTTATTTAACAACTTAATAAATTACAAAGATTTTTTTTAAGTTATAAGTTAGAAGTGATCGAACATATTCACACTTAGCGAAGGTACGCAAATATAAAAACATCAGCAAATGAGTTAAAGTGTTGACAGCAACTTTGGATTTATACTGAGGCCAAAATGGTGTAGCTAGTAAGTAACTAGATTTGACTCGACTAGAATGTTGATGCATGTATACAGTTGTGTATATATATATATATATATATATATATATATATATATATATAAAATTGTACTATATATATAAAAAATTGTACTATTTCTGTTTCTATCTTTTACACTTATGCCCAATATGCGAACTTGTTTCGCATTATAGTTGAGCAAGCATGGACAACATTAATAAGTGTTATAGAAGGAGAATAGTTACCAGCTACAGATTGTAACAATACTGAAACTAATTAAGCAAACCATGTGATGTAATAGGAAGTTATAATTAGAAGGATTGTAGGAGAAAGCAGTTAATTTGAAGAAGTCTTCAGATTGTGAAGACGAAAAGCGCTTAACAGGATTTCTTTGTCTTATTTGTTTTAACAGTTGGTTTCGCTTCACATTTATTTATTTAATAAATGGCTCATTGTTTTTACCAAGTGAATGAGCTATTTTTACTACAGAAGCGACAATACAACAATTTTAAGTGAAGAGGTTGAAGGTGTGCTTTCCGCAGCTGTTTGTTTGTTGGACGGTTTGTTACTACTTGTTGACATGGTTCCTAGAGTAATTAGAAGGCACAAATGTTATCAAATAACTGCGCAGCCAGCTGAGAAAGTACAAAAGGATCGCTACTCATGATAGAAAATTTCACACAAAGTTTATTACCAAGATGCAAGAGTGGCAGCCTGCAGTTTCATAGAAATACTAGTCCACTTTCAGACTTTCTTTATTAAGGACTAGTTACATGGCCAGCTTTGGAAGTTCGGCAAACACCTGCTCTGTGCAGCCAACAGTATATTTGTTGACTAATTCAACAATGACTATAAGTTGGGAAGCCATATTTTTACCTGCAGTAAGGAACACCATGAATTCAAAGTGCTATATTCAGCAACATTTAATATATTTTCCTGTAGGTATAAAATTTTATTTCACTGTAGAAGATGGCAAAGACTTACAGGACTTTTTACATACATCTCAAATGTCCCTGATTTTGCAGAATGCTAATGATTTCTTTTAATCTTACTTTTTACCTGTCCATCATAACTTCTCAGGTAATCTGTGATTACTGTTAAGTCAATAGTGTGATAGTTTGCACTTGTATTATTATTGTTTAGAAAATGCATGTTGATGCAAAAAGTGTTATTTTAAGTGCATCACTGTCCTATATAAAAACAAAATATTTTATTTTTTATGGCCTTTGTGACACAATTATTTAAGAACTTTGCTTTCTCAGGAATCTCTGAAAAATGAAGTTGGAAGGTTTGGTAACAATGTGTTACCAATTACTAGGTAGTGAGGATTAAAATTTGAGGACAGAAAGAGGCTATGGTGCAGCAAAAATAAGTGTCCTATTGTAAGTAGGTGAACAGTACAAGGCAACAGTATATGAACTTTGTCTCCCACTGTGAGCTATCAATCACAGTAGCAAACAGCTCAAATTACCTTTGTCACTTTGATAAATACGATGGGGGGGGGCACTGAGTTAAAGGTCTACAACTTGGGCATAACAAAAGAATGAAAAGAGGCCACTTTACAAAGAAAAAGAACTAACAGGCACTGAGAATACTGTTCTATGTGATTATCCTTGTTTGTCTTTTAAGTAGTCATTGAAAAGCAAGAAAGGGTAATTAAAACTGAAACCTGGTTCAAAGCTGCAGACAGCACCCCAGCCATACCTGGTTATTCATCCCATCATACATTCAGACCCCAAATTCTGGGTAGTAAAGCCAGAGGAGGTGGAGTTTCAATATATATTAAAGACATACACACCTCCAGGCTGGTCAGACAGTATGACACACAGGCGACATTACAGGTGCAACATTCCAGGTGCAGTTGACCATTGACAAAACCCCTATACAAATCATAACTAGCTATCAGCCCCCAAATCCGGCTCAAGATGCCCAATCTGCCTAGCTAGAACTCGATCGAACATTTATATAGATGCATGGAATCATGAATACCTGACAGAACAAAGTCATCCTTTGCAAGGAAGAGTAAACATGTCTGGGCACATCTGCAATAAATAAACTTTATAACAAAAGAAAAAAAATTGCTGTCCAGGACCAAGAAGGAGCAGGTGCCCAATTGGAAGTAATTTCTTCTTAGCCTAAACAAGCAAATAAGAGCACTAGTGAAATCCCAGGGAAAAAAAAAATCACTGTTCCAAGAAACACACACACAACACAAGCACACAAAAAAACAGCAATCCACACACAAAATCTAACCCGACACTAAACTGTACATACACTACTATCTATCCACTTACCTTAACCCAAACCCTAACCCTAAGGTCCATCACTATCTCACACTCACCTGACCCGCGCCCTAACCCTAACTCACCTATCCTGCCCTAGCCCTAAAGTCTGTCACTATCACATACCCACCTCACCCACGCCCCAACCCTAACTCACCTAACCCATGCCCCAACTCTAATGTCCACACAATCACACACTTACCTGAGCCTGACCCGTAACTTCCCACCACAGTCCTGATAATCGCAAAGCCACAGAAACGGCCCACCGAATTCTTTCCCTGGGAAAGAATTCAGTATTCCGTGGCTTCGCGATAATCAGTGTTCGAATTTCACAGTTCAAACATCTGGTGTTCGATCATCAGCCATTTCAACGGACTGATATAGACCCTGTGAAACGCATGTAAAGTCATTGCGTTGACAGGAGCTTAAAGCCAAGCACTGCAATGTGAGAATAAGATGCAGGACCCCATGTGGGCAGATTCTGGAATTACATTTAAAAATATAAAAAAAGTATACAGAGTCCAAAAGTGGTGTTAAAACACAGGAAACATCAAGACGTGATGAAATAAACATGTTTTTTCAGTCTATGGGTACAGTTCTCCTTTAACACCCTTAAAATATTTTGTTTGTCTGTAATGTTCCATAATACTTCATAAACTCTTATGATTAACACAATCAAAAGCTTTGCTTATACCCCACACCTCATTTTTGCATCTTCATCTCCATATAAAATGTTATCAATTACCTTTCTTATTATAATCAATAGCTGCTGAGTATTCTTTCTTTTTATGCCAGTCATTCCTTTCATTATAACATCATGTATTACTTCTTCAAATCTTATGTGTATAATCATAAATATTTTAGTCTCCATTATTTAATGAGACATGTTCAGTTTTTAATGTCACTTTTTTCATCTTTTTTCCATATAAACTTAATTTCCTCCTTCAACACTCATTCATTAAATACTTTTAATACAATCTGCTTATGCAATGCTTTAAACTTTTTATACAGTCCATATCAAATACCATCCTTACCTAAAACTGAATCTACCCTTATATTTAAAACTCTATTCACTTCTTTTAAGGTTATTGTTTTATGTAATTTTTCCTTAGTTTATTGAGAAAACATTTTACATCCCACTCTACATATTCATTTTCTATTCCTTTATTATAAGTTTTTCCAACATGGTCCTGTACAATCTTTACAATCTCCTTCTGTTTATATTTCACATTTCAACTTTTGTCCTTTATCTCCTTTATAAAACATACATAATTCTCACAATATTAGCTAAATAGGATTGCACGTCTTCCCTTTCCCTTTCAAATAATATACTTTCTTAAATAACTGTTCACCCTTCTTGTTTTTCTCATATATTTTCATTCTTTCCTTAATAAAATAGTCTCTGTTATTAGTTTCCAAATTCCAAACCTGTGCTGAACCTGAAATTGGTCAATATAGGTTATTGCACTACCCCACTAAACAATTATAAATAAAATAAAATAAATTGTATACAATTTATTTTTGTAATTTATTATACTCATATTTTCCCTTTTTACTTTAATTCCAGCTGTAGGTTTGCTTTTGTATATTTTTCTTTAACAACTATCCACCATTCTGTCCAAGATGCAAAGGAAGACACAACAGTTATCTTTCCATAACTGATCCATATCTTTTACTAATACATTTCCTTCTGTATTTATTTTATTTAATTTTTATTGGTTGATTAGATTAGAGTACTATTCTCCGATAATTGTTTTCAGGCTCAGCTGAGAAACATTGTCTGATAATGTGACTTGCTCAGAGTTGCACAGTTAGGCAATGGAGGCTGGTAGAATCAAATCTTGGACCACTGAACACCTGCACCACAGGAAACAGCTCATTGACAGTTCATTAATCCTCTCTGGCAACTGCCAGACAATATGCTTATCTGATAATCTTTTTATTCCTTTTCTTTTATTACATCTTTGGTTTTTGCTATTTCCACCAATTTTGTTTTATGATCTGAAAAACCTGTCACTATATTTCAATGTTACTTGTTTTATATTTTCAAATATAAAAAAAAATCATAATTTTCTGTCTGTTCTGCCCTCTTTTATTTGTCCATTGTTTCTGATTCCATAGTCTTAACTTTCCAAATGTAATAATCTGTCTCACTTTTTTATCACGTCCTACCTTTTTTCATATTTTTATGTTACAATTGAAATCCTCCATTATTATTTTTATATTCATGGTTATATAGGATTTCATTGTTTCAAATAACTTTTCTCTTTCCTTCATTTCTATATAAGCATGTATTGCTATTACTCTAAAAATGTCTGTACCCATTTGATATTTGTAATGGTAGCACTATACAAGACTTTATTATTTTTCTAAAATAAGAGACAATACCCCTGAATATATTTCTGGTACAAAATTCCAAACAATCTGATATCCCCATAATCTTTCAAACTGGATCTCATCCATTTCTGTAATAAATCTCTTATCTTGTAAACAGATAACTTCTGCTTTCTATTTGTTACACTATTTTAAAATATTCTAACATTGTTTAATAAAACTATTCACATTCTGCAAAATTATTTTTTGCAATATTCTTTTCCTTTTTTTAAATTTTGATGGATTTTTTTAATTTCCTTTTCCTAGCCCCCAATCTCACACCTGTTGAACTTATTCTTTCTCTTCTGTGTTCATCACCACCTTATTCCTGTAGATCAGATTTCTCATTCTTGTATATATCATCTTATTCTATATCCATTTCTCTTCTATGTATTTCCATTTGACCTTCATTCACATTTTCCTGAATGCTACCTTCAGCTGTCTATCATTTAGTTCTTTATCTACTTGAATCTCTTTTTTGTTGTTCATTTATTATTGTAGTTCCAAAAGCATTAACTTGATGTTGCATTTCTGCATTTCATTCTTTCTACAGCCGAACCAATAATGTTCTTCCTTATTTCATATTATACATTCTTTTTTAACATTTATGCATCATATGCCATTTTTGCCCACACTTAGTGTTATTTTATCACATTCACTATTAAGATGAGAAGCATTACTACAGATGTAACACATTTTTGGGTGACCCACACATTTTAAAGTTTTCTAACTCCGGATAAAAATATTACACTAGGAAGATGCTGAATGCAATTATTCTTCATTTTTAAAGTTCCACCCAACTCCCAACCTCCATTGCAAACATTTCTTTCATCTTTAGGTTTCTCATCACCAACCATGTCGCGCAATTTTTTTTCTAAACTTATTTGTATAGCAAGTTCATCTATCCTAAATTGCAAAGTATTTATTTTTCTTAACGTTGTTTCTTGCCCAGAAAATTTATATATTCAATCCAAGGAAAAGTGTTTTTCTTTTGTACACAGATGTATAAAAAAATTCTCTAAGAAAGCTTCAGAGTCAAATGTGACAACACAAAATTGATCCTGACCTAAACTTAAAAAGAATATATCATCTAAAACATTAAACCCTGAAGGTATAATAATTTTGTCCCAAATGAAGTACCTATTACACTGTCTATTTCACTTTTATATGTATTCCATTTGACCTTCATTCACGTTTTCCTGAATGCTACCTGTCAGATGTTTGTTTGTAGTTACAGTGACAGTACCTGTTTTTTGCTTTTAGTTATTTCTTTTTTTCCTCAAATATTTTTTTATTTTCAATTAAAATAATATTTACATAATATTTTTAAATATCATTTTAAAACAACTATATACAATATTTACAATAGCCTGACTTTCAATTATATACACTGTATGTTATTAAATATTGAATTAACAGATCAGTTATCAGAGATACAATATTGATTATTGCAGAGTGTCCAACAAAGATATAACGTTCTTCCAAGGATTATTTACCAATGGCCTGGGATAGATTCGTAGTTCTTTGATTTTTTTATTTCCATCGATGCAGTTGTCTTCAGTAAAGTGTAGAATTCTTCCAAGGTCGGGGGTGTATTTGAATTCCACCTTCTGGTTACGCATTTCCTAAATATAGCAAGTATTGTCCATAACAAATACATATTTGCCTTATTCAGGTAAGGACCTTCATTTACATTTAGTATAATCAATACTTTAGTTAAGGTAAAAGATTCATTAAATAAATCTTGTAAAAAATTATTGATTCTATGATTTAATTTTATTACGTTCATAAAAATCTGAATCCAGTTTGCTTTATTTGACTTTTCACACATCCAGCAAAAAACATTTGTAGTAGTACTGATCTTTTTAATTCTATCTGATGTTAAAAATGCTCTATGTAAGTATTTCCAGTTAAATATTTTCCAGTACTGTGTGCTAGAGGTGTAATTAACTGATAGTAAGATGTTAGTTTTAATTTCTTCTGTTAACTGCAATGACTGACCTCTTGTTAAGGACTGCCAGTATGATGGTTTGGGAATTGTTTTATATGTTATTAACTCTTTATATAGATTTGAAATGGAAGTTTTCTTTTCACAACTATTATACATAAATTCATACAGAAAACTTATTAGATTTGGAATATCTTTAAATGAGGAATTATTAATTAATCTGCATAAATCTTGAGTGTACATTAGAATGCTTTGTAAGGTTAACCAGTCCTGTGTTGGAATATTGTAAGCAGTTTTTATCATATGTATATCTAAAACATTTAATTTATTTACACATTGAAACCAGCATAAGAATCCATTTTGTTCCCAGGATGTTATTGTTTCCCTATATATTTAGTGAGGAAAGTTTTTAGTGATGGTAAATGGGGTTAAAAGGTCAAACCAAAGTTTTAGCTCTATGTTTGCATTGATAAGTTTCCTAAAGGAATTGATGTAATGATTAATCAGTGTTGTTTTAGGTTCATAGGTTCATAGGTAGATACTAAGCTATCTGCCCTAGGGCATTTATAAGCCTAGCCAGAGTGTATTTGGCTTCTGCCTCCCTATTAGATTAGCCTACTGTGCCTCTGTAAAGTAGGTCACAGAAGGTACCCTTTTAAGATTAGTTTACTGTGCCTCTGTCTAGCAGGGACACAGAAGAGTTCCTATGGGTGAATTTGCGATTTCCCATCCACGCGTCCAGATTTCGCTTGAAGAGGGTCAGCGAGGGGCTATGTCTAACATGAATTGGGATTCTATTCCAGAGTGAGGGGAGCCTCTAGGAAATGAATCTGTCCCTCCAGCATGTCCTATTTATTTTTGTGCTGAGGTTTAGGTCCCTGCAGCGTGTAGCTCTAAGGGACTTGGATTTTTTGAGGTGGAGCATGTCCATTAATTCTGGGTTTGACATGGCTTTGTACGTCAGGCAAAGATCGCCTCTGAGTAGGCGGTAAGCAACTGAGTCAAGCTGGAGTTTCTTTAGTCGAGCTGCATAGGACATCTGTTTGTAGCCCATGATCCTCTTGGTGAGGTACTTTTGGGGTCTCTCCAGTTGCTGCAGGTGTCGGGTAATGTACATCCCAAAAGGGGCATTGTATTCAATTATGGGCCTGATGAGTGACGAGTAGAGGGGCACAATGACCTCTCTTGATCTAGATGTGAACCCTTTTGTGATAAGGTGGGCTATATAGAAGGTCTTTCTAACCACTTTGGCAATGTGATTATCAAAGGAGAGATTACTATCTACGTTGGTCAACAAATCTCTAATTACTTCTTCCGTACTTAATGGATTACCACCTATGTGGTAATTTGTGGGCACCTTGTTTTTCCCAAAGGGGATGACTATGCACTTTTTAGCATTTAGCTTGAGGCCGTGGCTTGGCACCAAGCATCCGTCTCTGTGAGATCCTTTTGGAGGATGCTTGTGTCAGCTGGAGATTCAATTATGACCCCAGTTTGCAGTCATCTGCAAACTTTGTCAGCCATAATCCCCCCGTGTTAGCCTGAACCTCAGAGAAGTATATACCGAACAAGAGAGGTCCCAGAACTGAGCCCTGTGGGACACCACTTGTAACTGGTTTGGATTCGGACATGGCACCTGCGATTCTGACCATGTGGGTTCTATCTCTGAGCCAGTTTGCAACCCATCTTGTGATATAAGGGTTGATATTTAAGCTGGTAAGCTTATTTATGATGCCAGAGTGGGGTATTGTGTTGAAGGCTTTTGCGAGGTCCAGGTAGGCTGTGTGGACTACCTTGCCCTCATCTATGGCTTTGGTAACTGTTTCAAAGAAATCAACTAGGTTTAAGAGGCAAGATCTGCCCTTAACAAAGCTGAATTGGGTAGGGAACAGTGTCTGGAGGCTCCCAATGTCTTTGTTTATGAGTTCCATGATAATACGCTCCATAGCTTTACAGACCAGACTAGTCAGGCTTATGGGGCGATAGTTTCCGGGGTCTGTTGTGGCACCACCTTTGTGGAGTGGGACCACTGTAGCTGTACGCCATTCTTTGGGTACATATCCTGTAGTAAGGCTAAGTTTGAACAGTGACTTAATGTGAGGGTTCAGTTCTTCTTGGAGCTCGTGTAAGACACAGCCTGGGACACCGTCCGGTCCTATAGATGCTGTGTTTTTTGCTTTGGAGAGGGCAGCTTTCACCTCTGCATTTGTGATGTCAGGGAGGTTACATTCAGTTGGTATAGGCATTTGCTCCTTTGTTGGGGAAGGGGGGAGAAGTTTGCGCTGAATCTTTCTGCCAGGATGTTGGCTATGTCTGTAGGTTCCATATATTTTGTACCGTTATGCAACAATTCAGAGCATATCTGGGAGTTTCTGCCCATGTTCCTGACATAACTAAAGAAGGCCTTGTGATTATCTTTAGTGTCTAGGGCAATTTTTCTTTCGAAACTGACCTTTGATGATTTTATGAGGGAACGAAGTTTCTTGCTAATACTGATCAGAGATGCCTTCCCTTTTTGGGATTTTGCTCTGTCATGTAGTAGCTTCCTCCTTCTGTTGTATAGCTTATTTATGGCCGGAGTCCACCAGACCAGTCTCCTGTTTTTGGAGGAGTGAGTCTTGGTTTTATTTGGGATAGCACGATCCATGCATTCCTGCAGGTGCTCATAGAATGCATTTGTAAAGGATTCTGTGGATTGGGCTGTATTATCCTCTGGCCCAGGGGCTTTGAAGGATTCCACCTCAGTATTGAGAAGTGCAAAGTTGGCTTTTGAGAAATTCTTTACAGTGATTTCCTTGGCTGGTGGTGGGGATGGGATATGGATGTCCAGGGAAATTTGTTTATGGTCTGATCTTACCAATGAGGGGTTTACCTCTGGTGTGGAACATAGAGTCCCCATGTTGGTGATGACCAGGTCCAATATGTTGTTCCCTCTTGTGGGAGTGGTGACCAGTTGTTCCATTGCGTTAGAGTTTATAAATTCAAGGAACTATTGGGCAAGGGTGTTTGGGCTTGAGTAGTTTTCCCAGTCAATGTTTGGGTAGTTGAAGTCACCCAATAACATAGTGTTTGGAGAGACCTTCATATTCTCCAGTGTTCTCAGGAATGCCAAGTGAGGTTCCTGTAATAGGGAGGGTGTTCTGCAGCAGGCTACAAACTGAAAGGCAGATTTTCCCGCTGTTAGTTGCACATGGATAGTTTCCGATACATCGTGCAGTGCCACTAACCTGGAGGTGTAGGTATCTTTGATGAATATAGATACTCCCCCTCCTTTTGTGCTTCGGTCTGAGTTTTGGGGCCGAAACTCATGGTATGAGTTATAACCTGGTAGTGCTGGGGTGCTCTCAGGAGCCTTGAACGAGGTTTCTGTTACTGCACAGACATTGATTTTCTCCATACTGAGGACAGCCTCGAGTGCATGCATCTTGAGGTTTAGACTTCTGGCATTGAGTAGCATTACCTTTAGTTTTTTTATCCTTGGGTTGTCTATGGAGGTGGGTTTGTCCTTTGAGCCTTACCTAAAAAAGGCACTATGGGGGTGGCAAGAGCCTTGGCCAGTATATGAAAGCCTAAGGGTGACAGGTGCAAGCCATCCCTAGCGAAGCAACGTGGCTTGTCGAGCATGTCATCCCAGGCTGACAGACACTGGATCCCCTTTAGCCAATTGTTGAAACTGATCATTTTGTCTTTATACTGTGGCATCATTCTTGGTGAGGGCAAGATGCTACTCAAGGTCAGGGTCATACCAGCCTGGGCTACATGGTCAGAGAGCTCCTCTATGTCTCTTTTCATGTAGTCCAGGGAGGTATGTCTCAGGTCATTTACACCAGCATGGACAATGACGGAGTCCTACTTGTACTTGCTTTGGAGTGACCTGAGTGCTTGCATTATGTGGCGGATCCTGGCACCCGACAGGCAGTTTACAGTGACCTTCTCCTTGTTCAGTCTGGTGAGCAGGATGTCAGTGTGCCGGACAATAGAGTCCCCTATAACAAGTGTATTTGGTGTGTTGTTTGGCCTTAAGGGCTGTGACTGTGAGGCACACTGATTTTGTGAGATATGTGATTCATGGGTATTGTTGAGGGGTGGCTGTTGCTTGGATATCTGCTTAGGAGGTCTTTGCTGTTTAGGCAGATGTTTATTTAGAGCCTCCAAGTATGTTTTTGTGTGTTTATGTGTTGGGTATGCAGATGGAATAGGTTTGTGTGAGACTGGATTTGTGGTGTGGGTGGTTACCTTTTCCTCCTGACTGACTGTGCCAGTCTTGGGTTGAGAGAACTCTGCCTTCAGTTTGGCTGTGTAACTGCATCTCTCACATGTATTAGAGTTTGTTGGAAGGAGGAGAGGGTTGTCTGTGTACATAAGGCAATTGTAACATTGCCTCAAAATTCCCAGATTCACCAGCTGGACTGGAGAGTAACATTGAAACTGACCCTTGGACATACCAGATTAGTATAGGGAACTGTTTTTTTACTTGATCAGATTAGGGAAGGGAACTGATTTTTCACTTGATCAGGAAGGACCAATCGGGAGCCTAATACTTATGAGAAGTCAAGGAGGGTGTAGTGCTTTAGTTTGTTAGTGTTTCCTTATAAGAGCTGAGCAAGTGCAGGGCTTTAGAAAGAGAATAGAGTGATTACTTTGAGAGTTTGAACAGTTCTAAGGGAAAAAGTGAAGAGCAGACTTTGTGGAGCCTGGAATAGTTTAAACCTGTTTAGGCGGCGCTGCCTGACACTGCTCAGTCATAAAACCGCAAAAAGAGAGTTGTATGGTTTTAAGAGAGAGAGATCAAGGAGTTTAGAATTGACCCAAAATGGCCAATAAAACTACAGCTTCTAGGTAGTAACCACTCCTCCAGGGACAGGCAGGCTGTTCAGTGTTTACCACTCCCACTGGTGAACACAGAGACTTCCCTTTAGCCCAAGCAAGCACTGGCCTTCTAGAAACTTCCAAACAGTTCAGAACAGCAAATCTGTAACTGAACTTTAACTTTCAGAAAGTGGGGAAAAAAGCAAGATTTTTTTTTTTTTTTGTAGTTTAAAGATAGCAGAGATACACAAGCAGCAAAATAATCACAACAGTGCAATAAATGACCCTACACTTGAGTGCTAGGCCAAAATCAGGTAAAATGCAGTTTTTAGAGAAAAAAACAATTTTAAATTAAGTGCAACACAGGAAATGCAGTAAACAGGCTCTAGATGTGTTCCAAGTACTGTTGCTGTTACAGATATAAACTTTAGCAAGCCGGAAAATGCCAAAAAGTAGGCGGCAAAGCAGTCAAACTTAACAAAAAATCAGAAGAAAATACTTAAAATCACAAATGTGGCTCCTTTTCTTCTCTCAGTGTTTTCTCCCCTTGGTAGGTGCTTCAGCAACAACTAGCAAGCCTGAAAAGATGCCAAAACCACGAGGCAGCCGGGTTTTAAGAGAGACAGATCAAGGAGTTTAGAATTGACCCAAAATGGCCAATAAAACTACATTTTAGAAGGTTTTGTTATATTATATTGTATACTTAAGCATAGTATGTACCAGAGTTTGTTTGATTTGTCTACTATTAATTTTTTTTTAACAGATTAAATTAATTTGTTAATGTAGCCGTTGTTAATTCTTTCCAGTTGGCAAAATAATTTGGGTTTATCCAGTCTATTGTAGTTTTAAGCACAAATGCTTTTATATATGTTTCTATTTTTGGGAAGTTCAATCCTCCTTGTTTCCAGGGTCTAATGTGATGAGTTAGAGCTACTCTATTCTTTTTAGGATACCATAAAAATTTTATTAAACATGAGTTTATTTCTTTAAGAATGTATCTTTCAGGAATTAACTGTATTGCTAATGCTACATATAGTATTTTTGGCAATAAGACCATTTTTATTAATTGCAACCTGTCTTCAAAAGTTAATATAAATTTGTTCCACTTTTCTATATATATTTTTATTGTTTCATTAATGTTTTTATAATTTATTAATATTGTTTCATTTATATTTTTGCATAACACTATTCCTAAATAATTTAGCGTAAATTCTTGTTTTCCTATGATGGATTTAGCATGAAATTATGGGAAAGAGTAGTGGAAGCTAGGTTAAGAAGGGAGGTGATGATTAGTGGTCAGCAGTATGGTTTCATGCCAGGAAAGAGCACTACAGGTGCAGTGTTTGCTGTGAGAGTGTTGATGGAGAAGTACAGAGAAGGTCAGAAGGAGTTGCATTGTGTCTTTGTGAACTTAGAGAAAGCATATAACAGGGTGCCTAGAGAGGAGTTGTGGTATTGTAGGGGGACGTCGGGAGTGGCAGAGAAGTATGTAAGAGTGGTACAGGAGATGTACAAGGGTAGTGTGACAGTGGTGAGATCTGCAGTGGGAGTGACAGATGCGTTTAAGGTGGAGGTGGGATTACATCAAGCATCAGCTCTGAGCCCTTTCTTATTTGCACTGGTGATGGACAGGTTGACAGATGAGATCAGACAGGAGTCCCCATGGACTATGATGTTTGCAGATGACATTGTGATATGTAGTGAGAGTAGGGAACAGGTTGAGAAGACCCTGGAGAGGTGGAGATATGCTCTAGAGAGGAGAGGAATGAAGGTCAGCTGGACTAAGACAGAATATATGTGTATGAATGAGAGGGAGGATAGAGGAATGGTGAGGATGCAGGGAGTAGAGTTGGTGAAGATGGATGAGTTTAAATACTTGGGATCAACAGTTCAGAGTAATGGCGAGTGTGGAAGAGAGGTGAAGAAGAGAGTACAGGCAGGGTGGAGTGGGTGGAGAAGAGTGTCAGGAGTGATTTGTGATAGATGAGTACCAGGAAGAGTGAAAGGGAAGGTCTACAAAAGGGTAGTGAGACCAGCTATGTTATGTGGGTTGGAGACAGTGGCATTGACAAAAAGGCAGGAGTCAGAGCTGGATGTGGCAGAGTTAAACATGTTAAGATTTGCACTGGGTGTGACGAGGGATGACAGGATTAGGAATAAGCATATTAGAGGGTCAGCCCAGGTTGGACAGTTTGGAGACAAAGCCAGGGAGGCGAGATTGCATTGGTTTGGACATGTGCTGAGGAGGGATGCTGGGTATATTGGGAAAAGGATGTGAAGGATGAAGCTGCCAGGTAAGAGGAAAAGAAGAAGGCCTAAGATAAGGTTTATGGATGTGGTTAGAGAGGACATGCAGGTGGTTGGTATGACAGAGCAAGATGCAGAGGACAGGAAGAAATGGAGACAAGTGATGCACTGTGGTGACCCCTAACAGGGAAAAGCCGAAAGAAGAAGAAGAAGAAGATTTATCTGTAACTTGTAGTTCTTTTTTCATATTTAAAAATAGAAATGTTGATTTTGATCTATTAAAGTTTAGACCTGAAATCTTATAACATTTCTCCATTACTTTTTCTAGCTCTTCTAATGACTGTCTGGAGTTTGATAGGGTTAATAAAATATCATCAGCAAAAAGCATTATTTAGATATGTACTGGTCATAGACTTCTATTCCTTTTATTCTTGGATTATTGTGTATTATTTCTGCAAGTATTTCTATAGCCAAAGCAAATAAAATAGGAGAAAGGGGGCATCCTTGTTTAGTACCTTTCATTATATGGATAGATTTTGAGGTGAAAGGACCTAATTTAATGTAGGCTAAGTTATTAATATATATGTTTTTTAGTAATAAGATGAAGGGAGGAGGAAATTCAAATAATGCTAAAGTTTTAAATAGATATTCCCAGTTAAGGGAATCAAAGGCTTTTTCTATGTCTAATCTGATTACAAGTGTTTCTCTATCTTCTTTATTCACATAATCTATAAGAGTAAGTATCCTTTTAATATTATCATGTGTGTGCCTGATATATATAAATCCAGTTTGATCATTATTAATTGTCTTTGAAAGTGGGATTTTCATTCTGTTAGCTAGGACTGACATGAATATTTTGTAATCATTATTCAGTAATGATACAGGTCTGTATGAGGTGCAAAGGTCTGATGGTTTATTATCTTTTAGAATTGGTGTTATGAGAGAATATTTCCATGAGGGTGGTATTTTTGCTTCTGACTGGACTTCTAGCAAAGCTTTATGAAAAAGGGAGATTACTGTTGAAGGGAAGAGTTTGTAAATTTCTGTAATTATACCATCTATCCCTGGAGCTTTGCTAGATTTACTTTCTTTTATCTTGTCAACAATTTCTTTGTAGGATATAGGTTTTCGTATGTCTAGTTTTAAGTTTTCGGGAATTTGTTTTTATATTGATAAGGTTTGTATCAAAGTTTATTTGGTTGGTATCTAAATCTTCTTTGTTGAAGTGTTCCATATAATGGAACTGAAATGCTTCAAGGATGTCTCCTATATCTGATACTTTTTTCCCTTTCTTTTCATGATATATACTACTAATGTTATTTGCTTTAGATTGTATTTTAATTCTTGTAGATACGTTATGTAGATATCTGGGGGAGGTGGCTAATGAGTTTATTTTAAATTTTTCCAAGACTAGACAAGCTTTGTGTGTTAGAATTTCATTATATTTTTTATTTAATTCCTCTATTTCTTTTTTGACTTCTGGACAATTCTGATTTTTTTTTTAGATTTTGCTGTCAAGAGTCTGGTTTGCAAGTCTAATGATTCAATTTCCCACTCTCTAATTTTGTTTTTGTACCAGCTAAGGGTCTTACCAAATAAATATGCTTTTAATATGTCCCAAACCATGAATCTACTGATTTCTGTTGTATTATTAATTTCAAGAAATAATTGTTGAGGGGATTAAAGGTTTAAACTCTATTTGGAGCTTCATTATCAGAGAGTCATGATCTGAGAAGGGGCATGGAACTATTAAGAAGTTGAGGATTTTTGTTTGTAAATCTTGAACTACAAATAATTTGTCTATTCTGGTTTGTTTTCCAAATCTATGCTCTTTATGGGAAAATAATAAGGATTTATCATCTTTTACTTTAAAAGTGTCTTAAATGAAATGAATCAATTTATCTTTTTAAGTATTTTAAAATAGTTGCTATGCGAAAAGACTTCTTGCTGGTTTCAGAAGCTTCTAAGGTACAATTAAAGTCTCCTCCTAGTATAAGATTTCCTTTATAATTGTTGGAAATAAAATCTAGGTGTTTTTTAACCATTCCTGCTCCAATTCCTGGGAACCAATATAGATTAGCTATGGTCCATATTCTGTTACTAAATTTAATTATAACAAGCACTGGTAAACCTTCTTTGTCTTCATATTTATAAATAACTTTTAGAGTGATTATGTTTTTCTTCCAGAGAATTGATACTCCTTTTGTCTTTGTTCTATAGGAGGATTGAGCTAAGACTGTATAGTCCTTAGAGTTCCAAATAAACCTATCATTAGTTTTAAAATGCATTTTCTGGAGAAATACTACTTGTGCCTTATTTAGATTTAAATATTTTAGTAAGTTTGATCTTTTATTTGCATTATTTAAGCCATTAGTATTTAATGATAAGAATGTTAAATCCATTTCAAGTTATTGTTGGAAGAAACTTTTTGCTTCTTTTTTTTATTTTGATTATAGTAGTTATACCATATTCTCTGCTAACATTTAATGTTATTTTTATGTGTGTAAACTTGGGAGTGTAATTTAATGTTCTTTCTTTTTTAAATACAAGTAGGGTAAAATTCTGGTCAGGCTTTAAAAAATACTTCTATAAAACATTAATTCTAAAGTATCAAATACAAGTAAATATGAATTTCCCATTAAACATGGAATGAAAGTCATTCCTAATCCAATAGATAAAGATAGATCTATTGGATTATCACTTATACCTTTAACCAACAATATCAACTGAGCTCCATATGTTAGATTATTATATAGAGAATTGTTTAAAAGATATATGAAATTCTATGTTATTCTATTATTGTTCTATAATATTTTATATATCAGCATGGAATGTTAGTAGTGTAAACAATTATTATGTTGACTTAGAAAATATCCAATATTTGGTTACCCTTAAGAGATCCCAAACATATCAGATATGTCATTTTGGATAAATTAAATGCAACAGAGGAGCATACACTAAATAAGCCAACAACAAATAGATTATTACTAAAATAATTTGACTAAAAGGACTCTGCAGGAGACAATGAGTGATTGCCAGTGAAATATGAATTTACTGTAGGTGTACTGCTTTCCTTCACATTCCCACTCTTCAGCTCACCAACTTCAATTTACACTTATGAAAAGACATGGGTTATCAGTGGTATCCTGACACTGAGTAGAGGCGCCCTACATTCTAGTGTGCAGTGCTTTTACATATTTATAGATTTACAAAGCAGAGTCTAAGAATAAACTATGATCACCCTGACAATTCCCATCCTGCATAGGGCACCTCCTGCTTCCAGAATGGATAATCACATCAGGTCAAGAATGAACGTGAAGGTACCTATATGGTAATCAAGACTTACCTTAGGTAAGTATTAATCAAATAGTATTTAGAGCATCTTAGAGAGTTCTTGGGGCAGTTAGAATACTCTTAAGCCTCACCTCCCTTGACCAAAAACAGAGATTTCCCTTTCCTTTCTTTCCCTTGTTTTAAATCAGTACTAATAAAAGAAATTCAGCAAACATAGGTAAACAGAAATAACATTCAGTAGTCCGTCTTGTACATGACTCGCAATCCATTAAACAGGTCAGTGACTAACATCACTTTAGTAAACATTATAAAGACAAATTAGAAATAATTTCCTAACTCTTTAAATTTTCTGATAAAGCAAAAAGTTAACAATAAGCTATTTTAACTAAAAGTATAAAGCATTTCAATTTTTCCTTGTATGTATACATTTCTACTTATATACTCTAGTGTCAATAGCTGTCGTTGAAATCTGTACAATACTTCACTTCTTCAAATCATTCCTTTTTCAATTCAGGTTTTGTTTTGTCAAAATGGCAACAATATTTCAAGTGCACAATTAATATTTAGACTGATGTTTCAAGTAAATCACTTGTCAGTTGCCAATTGAGTTAGTTTAGAATGCATGGTTAGTGCAAATATAGCATGTTGCAAAAATAATATGTATTTTTTTCATGTGCTCTAGAGACTGTCGTATGCAAGTGACATATATAATGTAGCATATATAGAGAGCAGATAGTTTATGGATTCAGGTTGTTAAAGTAAATTATGCTTATTAATCAAGCAGCTTCATTTAAATTCACAAGTAACATGGGAACATTTCAATTGAGTTTCCAGGAATGTGTAGTCCAATGTGAATAAATGAGTCCACTTTTCCTCATAAACATTTATCACAATTCATTAAACAAAGCAGAGTCTAACATCTGTCTAATAATCATTATATAAAGACAAAGAATAGTAATTTCCTAGCTCTTCAAACTTTCTGATATCGCATAATGTTGACAGTAAGCTATTTTAACCGGAAGACTAAAACATTTCAATACTTCCTTGTGAATATATATTTTTACTTTTACTGTAGTGTCAAGAACTGTCTTTGAAATCTATGCATTACTTCACTTCTTTCAAGTCATTCATTTTATAGTTCAGATTATATTTTGACAAAATATCAATAGCATTTCAAGGGCACATTTAATATTTAAACTGATATTTTAAATGAATAGCTATCAGTTACCAAGTGAGTTTGTACAGAGTGTGAGATAACTGCAAAGATAACATGTTGTAAAAAGTAATATGTATCTTTTCATGTACACTAGAGACTGACAATTTCAAGTAACATATAAAATGTAACTTTTATAGTGCAGACAGCTTGTGAAATCAGCATGTTAAACTGAGTAATACTTTTTAGTCAAGCAGCTACATTTAAGTGCTTATGTAGTTTGGGAACATTTCAGTTGTGTTTCCAGGAATATGTAATCCTATGAGGATAAATCATAAAACATTACAAACAGTCCTATTATGTATTTATTTTACCTTGCTTGGGTTGTTTTTCATTTTAATAACTAAACATTACTTTTTCTTATTATTTGTTATCTGTGAGGCTAAATGCACTTCACAGGTTCACAGTGTCCTTAGAAACTGCAGCAATTGTTTACTGTTGCTACGGCAACGCACATAGAATGTGAAGAAAGCTTCACTTCTCTTAACCAACAGTACATTTTTCTCTCCTTTTTTTAAATATTTCTGAATACTAAAAGGAAATAATTCAAAGGACATATGTACATGAATGGAACATTTCAGAGTTAATCACGAACCTGTCCCCAGTCCCAATAAGCATAACAGTGACCATCTAATAAATATTGTAATAACAATTACGTTTACTTTTCCAATTAGTCTACCTTAAAACTGCATTATTTTAGACTACTATTTATCTATGTATAGATAGTGAGTTATTAAATATATGCAGACTATATTAGTATAGTAAATAGGAGAGAATTTAGAAAGGGTGACAAGATGCAGTTAAAATAATAATGAGAAGAGAGAGAAAGAAAAGAGAAAATTAATATACTATGTATGTTGATTTACAGTATAAATATTTTATGTGATATATAACCCTCCTTCTGTGAAAGAAAAGTACCCTGTTTTACATACCTGAGGTAATGTAAAAACTCTCAGGTGTCATCTATTTTCAAAAAATATAGATAAAGATTCCAGTAGTTAGTTACCTTTGTTTTAAAATTCCAACAGTAAAATTGGTCCTTTAAAGTAATGTCAAAACAATTCATATCATAGTAGATGCTTTGAGAGATTTGGCTGTAACAGTATCAGTCTTTTGCTTCTTCTTTTTGACATCTGTCCAGACATTTGTTTCTTTTGTTCTCTTGAGAGAAGGTGACATCCAATCCATACCTTCTGGTAAAGTAATCACATTATTTGTTTTAATAAATGAAGAGGCTTCCTCTAAGTCAATAAAACTCCTCATCACATTGGCATACAGTATTCTTATCTTAGCTGGGATATGTAAGTTGTGCCTTGATGTTATTTTGTTTCAGAAACTTTATCATTGGCCACACTTTTTTCCTTTGTTCCATTATTCTAGATGAATAGTCGTTATCAAATCTTATCAGGTCTGTTTATATTTTAGAGGTGCCGTCCTCCAAGCAGATCGTAAAATCAGTTCCTTGTCCAAGTATGAAAGAAATTTGATAATTATTGACCTAGGAGGAGAGTTCGAGTTAGTGACAGGTTTCCCAAGAGCTCTGTGTGCCCTTTCAATGCCAAAGGAAACTCCTTCTTTTAAATTTAAAAAAGTCAGGGATCCAGCTTGATAAAAAGGAAATAATATCCTCACCTTCTGTGTTTTCAGGTAATCCGAAAATCCTGATGTTATTTCTCCTCTCCCTATTTTCCAAGTCATCTACTTTATTAACCAACCAAATGTTTTGTTTAAGAAGCAGTTCTTTCTGTGTTTCCTCTTTTTTAAGTCTGCTTTCTAAGTCATTTAGAGAACCCTCTATTTCTGTTATCCTTGTCTGGTGTTGTTGTAGCATTTCCTTGAGGGTGTCAGCCTGTTTTTGACTGCTTGTTTTAAGATTTTCTAAGTTCTCTTTAAAATCATCCATCTTCAAAGACAACTCCTGCAGGGTAGATGTCATCTGTTGTAATTCCTTCTTTAAGGCAGCATCCTGGTGAGAATTCCTTGAGTTACTCATTTTAATAAGTGAATATATCTCCAAGCTTTTTGACAGGAAATTATTTCTAAAACTTCACCAAAGTTTCTAATTATGTAAATTAGACCTTTATCTATAATATTTTATACTTTGAAGGAAAAAAAAAGAATATTTTTTTCCTGTCTTATTTAACTAGTTATATGGAGCTCTAAAATACTGCTGCTTTCAGTTAGCCAGTCAGCCCCCCCCCCTTTAGTTATTTCTGACTGCTACTGCATCAGATTTTCTTGCATTACTACAGTTCTATATTTTTAGCTCTGTACTTCATAGGGTTACCACCTGTTCCACTTTGAGAGGGACAGTCCCTCTTTGGGCAGTTCTGTCCTGCAAAAAAAACTGAATAATGGCAAATGTCCTAACATTTTAGGACAAAAATATTTCTAAGTTTTCTTTAATAGTTACATAAAACAGTTATTTTTATCTGAAGCGCCTAAATGTTATATGAATTAGCATAAGCAACTCAAATGCTAGAAGAATAAGCTTTTATTTTGGCAAAAAAGTGAAGTTCTATATTATGTCCTGCAAAATCTGCCATTTCTACAAAAAATGTCCCACTTTGGGTATTTTAAAAGGTGGTAACCGTACTTCACTGTCAACATTACACTTACCCTGTCTTTCTTAAGAAATTATAAATGTTACATCTGCCTACTACAGTTCAGATCCTTCTCCTGGCTCATCCTTCTCAAATAAATAAGCCAGTTGTATATTTTCTAGTCTGCCTGATGAAATCTCTGTAATCCCCACCTCCTTTTGCAGTTCAGTTTGCATTTCCTCACTGGTAAAACCAGCTATATGCTGGCTATTTGTAAATTCCTCATCATCATTGTTTTAATTTCCCTTCACATCCTCCTGCAACTCAGAACTTCTATTTTTTTTATTATATTGCTTCTCTGCTAATGCACTATTAGTGGGTATCTGACTCTCTTCTTCCATTGAATTGCTCCTCCCAGCTGCCTCTTTGCAAATGAGCAGGAAAAATTCTCTGATGTCACAGCCAAAATTTCTCCTAGTCATTATGACTACCACCTCAGGTCTTCCCTGAAAAAAAGCCATGGGCCTAGTTGGAGTAACCAGGTCTGTAGAGGGTAAATAAATATATATATACAAAATGACACGTATTTTGTAGATAAGTGAATATTGAAATCTTTTGTACACACACTACCCTGATATGTTTTGTTTTATAGTTCGCATTAGTTTAAGACATGATTACAGCTGACAGTTTATGCCTATTTTTGATCATCAACAGAAAGCTGGTAATTGAAACACTTAATAATTTTGTAGAAATTTGCAAGCTGAGCAACTTTTATACAAATGATACCCTATCGTTGTGGTTTAAAGTTAGTAACCTTTGTTAAATTATGTGATTTTACTGTTTTTCTTTTCATTTTCTTTTCTTTTTTGTGGCAAAACAGAAAAAAAATCTTATTAAAAATCAGTTTGCAATTTTTTCTTCTTTTTCTGTTGAATATAATGTTTATGTTGTAAATATATCTGCTTTGTATGCTATAATAACAGATTTTAAAAATCATCAATATTACTGCTGTAACTGAAAATATTAAACAAGTTATAAAACCTGATTATCCTTACCAAGTGACAATGTTTTTGATTTTGCTGGTATAGGAGTGGGAAACAAAATACATTGTTCTCTAGCTTAGATATGCTAAAACACATATCTGACATAGAATACATGATTTTTGTCATTATTCTACCAGTACCATCCCAAAATTTACCAACACCCTACCAGCATTATTAGGCACTAGAACTCTGAAATATTTGCAGCAGTACTCACCATATCCAAGGTCATATATAATCTGCACTGTAAACGAAGTGTTATTCAGCACAAAAAAACTTCAACAAAACTGTTTACATTGTTGAAGTTTTTGATGTAAAGGCAATTTGACAAATAAAAATGAAGTAACTTTCATGTTTAACAAAGTTAAACAACATTAAATAAAACAAGAAAGTAGGAGACTAGGATGAGTATTCAAAAAAAAAAAAAACATAATGCAATCATGCAATGGTAAACAGAATTATTAATTTAGAGTGACATACCTCTAACAGACATTAAGCATGCATGAGTGCTGGGATAGGGTGGTCAAGCTGGAGACAGTGTTATGTAAAGAAACTTTTGCACCTACAATAATGACAGTAACTTAGCAGCTGGAAAGTAGGATGCAGGTGGTATGCCCAACACCATTTGCATTCACACACACATATGGAAATGCCCCTTGGTGGTGACATAAACACTCCAGGCAGCCCATACAAAGACACCACAGCAAAGTGCCAAGTTATTTCATCATGCAGTTTAGTTGGAAAGGGGGTGATAGTACATTCAGGAATGTGAAAGAGCAAGCAGAGAAACACTTCAAAAGACAACAGTAAGGGGAAGATAGTTGTTAAGGAAGCATGTGTATATCTTTATGGTTATAGGTGCACACTTTTTTGTTTTCAGAAGAATAGTAGTGAGGGAAGGTATCATGAAAAAAGTATGGGTGGGATGGAGGATAAGGTAATGGGGCAGACAAAAAATATAACACATAGAAAGACTGACAGTGGAGGTAGTGGCATATAAGGGAACAAAATGAAGAGACACAAAATGTGAACAATTGGTGCTGGAGAGGAATGGACTAGAAACAGGGACTGTGGAGTGACATGGAATGATAGGAAACACAATGGTGGATGATATGGAGGGGTGACGAGGGCCTGGCAGACTTGATCCAATGGAGAAACCTCCCAGACATAGTCACCTCTGTTTCTGACATCATGGGTGGGTGCCACTTTGATGGCACAACAGACAGATCTAGTTAGCATGAGGCTCTGTTAGCCTCAGAGGAGGTGCTTCAGACTTCCAACTGAGGCATCCAGCCACCAGTCCACCCACTGGCCACTGTACTTCCTTCCTTCCAGGTGACCCAGGAGGTCTTCTCTGCACCAGGCTTGCAAATATGGCACACATCATTCCATAGACAGTTCACTGTTCATAATGTCTATGTCTGCCTTTACTCCAGGCCATGGATACTTTCATGAGCATGACTGACACTCGTAAGGTTCTGTCATGGGCAAACTTCACCAGGTGAGCCAATCAGGGTCCAGCAGTTCAACATCATTGCACTCCTGTATAGCCATACAGCAAGCAAAGCATACCTGTCCCTGTTTCTGGGATCACGAATGCTGACATTCTACTGCAACAACACATGGAGAGCTACAGCAGGGTTCCCATATATACTCCTTAGGTAGTATGTTATCCCTTGAACAGGCTGCCTCCAGTCATGACAATGCATGGCCACATGGTACACCCATTCAGCATTCCAGTCATGGAAGCTATACCCCTTCACTAGAGGAAGTGATCCCTAACTCCCCACACCCTCCTACCCATAGGTGTGGCTACTGCATCCACCATCCATGACCCTTCCACCTGTACTAGCACTGCTGTCCTCTGTCATTGTGACACATACACCTGTGCAAATAATGATGACTGTTCCCTACCCACCCCTCTGGCTTGTGTCGGTGTGGTGATGTCTGAGGCATGGTTTGGCCAGTCAGTGCACCGCAATGCATTGTCTTGGTGGGCTATTGCATGCTTAAATTTTATTCTGAGTTTGTACTGTCATGGTCCATAGTTGTTGATGAGGCACTTCCTCTTTGCCAGTGCTATGATAATTTTTTTCTGCCTCTGCCTCACGTGGGGTAATGCTGCAAGCAGTTCTCATGATGCCTCACTTGGCTCCTCCTCTGTTGCTGGCACAGGTGTGCCAGACAGTGCTGTGGTGTCCCTGTGTTGTAACTGTTTTCGTATCACTACCATATGTATAACATAGCACAGAGCACAACTATTTTGCTGCATTTCTCTGGGGCATACTGCAGTGTACCACCAGATGTAGTGGTCCTTCTGCAGTCTGAGCACAAGTATGATGATGATGATTATATGTGTCTCTGACAGTGTAATGTTATATATCATCTCTGCCATAGTTTGGGGGGGTTGTGGATAGGGGTCAGCAGACATAGTTTCAAGGTGTATCCAACATCACCTACAACACACAATAATAGACACCATTATGAGTGGTTTGCTAGTTACAGTCATCTGACTATCGGGAACTCTGTGGGTGTCAGTGTGTGCACCTACCAATTAGAAGACCCTGTGGAATGTCACCCTGAGCACAGCTCTGGTATAAGTTATATATCTGCCAGATATGGAAATTGTGGCAGCTGTTTAGATGGCACACAGACACATTGCATGTAATACCCTATGCACTGCACACCACTTGGCAGCTGGAGTTGAAGCCATTCCATGTGATGTACCAGATATCATGTAAAGCAGGTGTGGCCTTCATAGCAATTTAGGTGCAGTAGTGGTCCCCAGTACCTCAAGGAAATATTGTAGAATGCCTGTATAATGTTGGCTGTCTCCTCTCTTGTCTGTGTAAACCAAATATGCTCTTCCATGCTGTAGCATTATGTTAAGGAGCCCATGTAGGATTCATGAAGCTGATGCCTGTGAAACATCTAACTTAGCCACTATCAGACATTGATAGGTCTCTTTAGCAAGGATGGTTAATACTAGACAAACCTTCCTGTCCACTTGGATAGGGAGTCTTTGCATTATCTTTGATTTCATGACAGGACGGCATGTCTACTAACTCCCATATGGTGTCTATGTCCACTCCTTAGCAGATCACAATGTCCCACAACAGGAGGAGATAATATGTCAGCCTCTGGTGGACACTTCTGTGACACAGAGGGTGGAGTCATACAACACTGTACTAATTGGTTCCCAAGGAAGCTGCATACATGTCTTGTTCAGCTACTGCATAAGCTACTCCTATTATCATAACATGGCTGATATGCCTGTACACATAAAAATGCTAGTGTTCAGAATAGCTGATTCCGGTAGCTCATTATGCTAATTTTATACATTTCTGAATCACGTTACCATGTATTATTTCATTACTTGCATGCCCAGTTGCTCTTATTAGCAAGTTGAAACTCATTTGCTTGTCATTAGGCAGTCATTAGGTGATGATGCATACAAAGCTGCTTTCTTGGTCATGCAGGCACGTTGTCTCTAAATCATCCTTCCTGCATGTCAACAGTCACCATGATATTTCATAATGTACCACTTTGTTTCTTAATATACCTTCCAGGAGTGTAAACCCTGCTCAGCATGCAAATCTGTGTAAAATGAGCTGTGCTTCATGTATAAAATACTGAACTTTGTTGATGAGCTAAAAGATATACTTAAAGCCATTTATTTCTCACCTTTCTTAATAAACTAATGTAAATAATTTTAAAATAAAACAAGACAGTACGATGAGGACAATGCATTTTCTGAAAAAATTGGCAAAAATATTTAAAAAAATACATTTCCTGTACTTTTGCATTTTCTGTTTTTTCATGCATGCATTTTATTATTATAAATTTTTTAGAAGCTATAAGATGCTACTCCTAAATTAAAGCAAGTTGGTTAAATATAATATTTGGTGGTGTGATGCCCGGTCCCTGACTTAGCAATCAAGGAGCCTCAATCCTCACCACTAACACCAGTGAGGGGCTTCTCATATAGGAGGAAAGGATAACACATAAACACAATAAAGTGCTATTTCCCTGAAGAGCACACAGAGATCACAGTCAGTCTGGGGATGGTCACTCTCTTGCTTTCCAGGTCCCCAATAAGACTCCCCATTGGCACAGCTATAGGGTCCAGATCTCAGCCTAGTGGGCAAGCTAAAATCTCCAGCATCCTCTCTGTCTAACCAGTGCTTCGTGTCCCTGCCCAAGTAGCTGACACGCACACACACACACACTTTGAGAAGAGTTTATACAACCACACAGACACTCCTGGGAAAGGCTGGCACAGGTTCTCCAGCTGTGCCCCTTTTACCCAGACTATACGGTAGAAATCACTGCCACCACCCAGCTAATATTTATCAGCTATTCAAAGGCCCTTAAAAGGGTGCCCAATTATTACTGTGCAATATTGTTATCCAATTAAGTGCAACTAAACAGTCAAGGCTTATTAGAGTGACTTGGTACAGGATCACTGTATACATGCAATGTACTCTAGAGCTCAAATTATCTCTACACAAAACAGCCACAGTTAAAAGGGTTTAAAAATATTTAATAATAAATAATTAAAAACACAAGACAATACTTTTTACTACACAGTGCTAGTCAAGAGTTCAGAGATCACAGAGAAATACTTAAAATAATTCAGTAGTACAGTTCTGACATCACAGAAAAACACTTAGTCTAATCTTTCTTGTTTCTAGCTATTTCTAAGAGAAAACACAAGTCTAAGATAAACTTACATATAGAGCAAAGGCAGAGTGCTGATGAGTTGGATGGTCAAGACAAAAATGCTTTATGCTCTCTGATTCTCTCTGTTTTTAAAATCACATTCCTGGTTCACATTACATCATTCTTCACACTTCCGTAGATTCCCAGGCTAACAGAAACTACATTTACATTCTTCACCTCTGGGCAGAAACCAGAGCAATAAAGGACATTTATGCATGCAAATTTTGGCCATTAACTGTGGCCTTAAAACAATAGCAAGAATTCCTTTCTCTAGACCGGCTGGAGCCATGTTTAGATCAAAGGGTCACAACATGCTTTACTTAGTCAGTAGAGTGCACTGTTGTTACATTTTTTCCAGTTCCACCTGTAACACTATTTTTACCATTTAAGACAACAAGCCTGTGGTTTACATTAATATTTACAGATGACAGAATTATCTCCAAAATTCTATCTGGCTAGGCTAGCAGCCTTCATCTATCTTCACCCAATCTTCACAGGTGGTTTGGAGTTTTAAAACACATGTCTGTTGTAGGGGCAAATAATGTTTTGTTACACATCTGCACCACTTGTAAATCTATTTCCCATCCCTTCCTATCTAACACCAAGTATTTGTACAGTTCATATATTTAGACACACACACACACACACACAGAATACATGAGATATTGTATATGATACATGAAATACTTTGAAGTGTGTATTTACAGAATTCCTGCTGTATAGGATATTTAATGCCTCATGCAAACCAGACTTCTGCACATTACAACTGGGATTCAGAAAGGGCTTCCACCAGAGGTAAACCGTAACATGGTCAGTTTACCACAAGTGGTAGCCCTGTCTGATTCATAGACAGGCCTACTACAGTGACTGTACATGTTCTATATGTTATATTGAACCACAAAGTGGGCTGTGTCCATGGATATGCTAAATGCTAATGAGGCATTCTGGGGAAGTGGTCTATGCCAATTATCTATGGTGCTGTCCCCCAGAAATGCCTATGCTTAGGGTAGTTACGGAGCCAATTCAGAGAATTACTCAGATGTATAAATTAGTATGGCCAGCCGTGATAATAACATTGCTGAAATGCTGCCTTTGCCCACTGCAGTAAATGGGGGAGACCACTTAAAGGGTAAGATCAGGTAAATGTCTGTGGAAGGTAGTTGTGGGGGGGATGATTTTATGTATAACTGCAGTAGCATGTGTGCAAGTCTATAGGGGTATGAGTGGTCTCAGGTGACTGTGTGTGAGTGCATGTGTTTGTCTGCCTACGGGGTCATAGTAGGGAGGTTAGTTAGCGGACCATTAAAGTAGGTATGTGCGTGTGTTTGAATGTCTGAACTTGTGTGGGAGAGTGAATGAGGAGGGTTCCTGGGCCAATGCGATGCATGGACCAACGGTAATGATTGCTGCAGGAAAGTGCTGATTAGCATCATCGATAAGAGCTGACAATTCAGACACATGCAGATTATATGATAATGAGGTCTCCATCACTGCAGCTATAAAACAAAAAGGTTATAAAAGAAAGTCATATGGAACAAAAGATCGCCTATTGTTAAAACCATAACAAAGCACCATGAAAGGGAATTAATCTAAGTATGGCATGGCTAGATTACAAAACAGCATTTAACAGTATCCCACATTCATGGATAATGGTATGCTCACAGATGTATAAGATACACCCTACACTGATTAGTTGCAGTTACTGTGAAACAGTGGAAAACCAATTTGCAGTTAAGTCATCACAAAGGGCAAATTATCATCCCAAGGATAAAAATTCAAAGGGGGATATTCCAGGGTGATAATTTATTTTAACCCATTAAGCTCTTTACTTAGTAGTTTAAGCTATGGTTACATTTAAAATCCAGGAAACCAACCACACTTAAATATATTTATCTACTTTTTAAGGATGATTTAAAATTATATACCTCATTAGATCATGATCTGAATTCACAACTGCAAATGGTTAAAACTTTCTCAGATGATATAAGAAAAACATTTAGTCTTGATAAATGTGCAAAAGCAACATTTAAAAAAGGAAAGCTGCAGCACCAAGAAAATATCAACATGGAACAGGAATGTGATATAAATGCACTTGAGCAGGAGGGAGTGTATAAATATTTGAGAATAGATTATAGACATCAATAAAACATGAACAGATGAGAGCACAGCTTAGTAAGGATTGTTTCAGAAGACTACAGCTAATATTGAAAACTACCTTGACATTTAGAAATAAAATCCAAGCCATAAATCAATTTGTTCTTCCTTTTTTTAACTTACATCTTTGGTGTGGCTGACTGCCCCCCAAAATATTGAATCAGTTGTACAAGGAAATATGAAACATGCTTCATGCTTATCAAATAATGCATAAAAATACAGTGCATATCAAGATTATATATCCCATGGTTTGAAGGAGGTACGGGCCTCTTATAGATCTGAAATCATGGCACTGCATACATATTTGTTGATGTCATCAGATCCAAAAACAGTGAAAGTTCTAAAGCATGAAGGGAAGAAGTCTAAGATGACATCTTTGCTTAGTTCAGAAAAAGCATTTCGGAAAGGAGGGGGAATGAAAATCAAGCCGGAATTTTATTAAGAATAAGAGAGCAGCTCAAAGTGCCCAAAAGAAAGAAAACACAAAAAAAATAATGTAAAGAAAAGTTCAAGAAGAAAGGGAAAGAAAATGAAAAGTGCATAAATATAATGGCAAGAATACAGATTTCCTGGAACAACCCCATGTTGACCAAGATTTAAGACAGGAATGGTTAAGGAGAGGCGTACTGTAATCAAAAGATGAAAGGCTAGTAATGACAGCCCTGGATAGTGGACTACATACACATTGGTTGAAAAAGTGGGAGAAACAGACAATTGCAGGATCTGTAAAACAGAACTGGAAACAGTTGCACATCTTGTTGCTGGGTGATGTACACTCATGGCTAAGGGTGTGTATACTGAAACGTACAATAATGTACAAGACTGTTGCACCGGGGATTGTACAGACACTGCAGTATAGCTGTATCTGAGAAACTTGGGAAAATGATACATCACGTGCGATCATCCATTACCAACAGTTCAAAAAATAAATCCAAGAAAACCAGATATAGCAGTTCAAAAAAAAAACACAAGTAGCATTGATCCCTGGAATTACTACATCCAGCAGTTATAGTGTCTTATGTATGGACAGACACACAATTCTTAAAATATAAGGATTTGCAAAGGATTTGCAAGAAGAAATGAGAATAATGTGGAAGAAAGTTACCCAGACAGTTCCAACAGTATTAGGAGTACAGGACTAATAAAAAACTGCAATCATACTTAAATATGCAACCAATACAAAACATTACGGAAGTAGGCAATTCTGGGTACACTGCAGGTGCTGAAAAGAGCATTCTTGGCTAGCAACAAAGACTGAAACAGTGCTAATTTAAACAAGTATATTTCTTGACTTAGGAATGAGGTCTATTCCCAGCAAAGTATGTAAAAAAAACTAAGCATATGGAGAAATTAAATTAATGGCAATTCCTGCCTCTGAATCACATTTCCCAGAATAACAGAATATTCTGCTTTTGACCAGACAGTGAAAATGCACTGAATTCAGCCTACATTTTTCAATTTTTCTGTGTGTGTTTTTTCGATTCATTGTATTACTGTTTCTCATTCATCTTAATGGGGTGAGGCAAATCAGTACATTTTCCATTAAAGAGGGCATTTACAATATTAGTTCTTGGACAGAGTCTTACTTGGATTACAGTTGCCATTTCTGGGTTGTCTTGTGGGTAGTTTTCTGCTCTAATACTGAGGTAAAGCATAAATAATCAAAAACGACTGACAGCATGAGCATTACAAGAAAATAATGGACCACCCAGGGGTGTTGAGAGGCCTAACAGTGAAGAGGGTCTCTCCACCCCTGGATGGTCCATTATTTCCCTGTAACGCCCACCCTTAAAGGGCTATATGCTAAATTGTTTTGTAGTTGTTTTATTATTGATATCTAAATTTTTATATATTTTATGTAAAATAGTTTCTGTCTAATATTTCAAAGTTGGTGTAATACAAATCATTGTTGGAATTACTTTGCAACCAAACTAAAGTTTTGTAAGTATTTAATAAACCCCACACTTGGACAGACACAGGCAGATAGACACACACACACACACACACACACACACACACACACACACACACACACACACACACACACACACACACACACACACACAGGTTCTTGTTAGCAAAGGGAAGTAAATTAGGCGGTCCAGTTATAAGTGCTCCTGGGACTGCAGTTATTTTGTTAGTTTATTTATTAATTTGTTCCTATTCTTCGTAAGCACTTACCAAATGGAAGGTAGATGCTACAGCAGTTACTTTTGTTATTTCCTGTTAATTTTATTTTTTTCAAACTCACTGAATGAAGCCACATTTAATAATCAAGATGAGAGCATTTTTCTCCATCTGTACTTCATGGTGATTTAATATGCTGCTGTAAAGTCTTGGATTTGCCATTTTACCGGGCTTTACCTGTACATTAATACCCTACAAGAGAATGCTATTTTGCCCATTTATCTAATCATTTTTTTAAGTGTCAAATAATTTATGATCTTATTTTAATAGTGTACTAATGATATGTGTTCATATATTTTTAGATGTTTTTTCTTGTTAGTTTGGTCAATTTTTAGATTCAGGTCCATTTTACCAGTAATGTTTCTTTATGATTTACAAGTAATTTGACTGAACTATGATTTACTAGTTGCAGTTCATATTTTATTTTTTTATTTGATTTTCTGTTCTAATTAGGTAACTTTCATTAGTGGTTTAATGTAGGTCGGCAGTTGTGGTTCTAGGGGTTGTGATTGTATGTATTTCACGTATGCAGTGCACAATGTTTTTTTTTCTTTCACACGTTTCATTTTTCTTTCAGTGTGCCAGGGTACAGTTTATTTAATTGTTGACATGGTTACTGAAGTTACAAATGCTTGATGACATAATGGCACAGGCAATGTTGAGATAAACACTTCAATGTAGGTGTCTGTTTGTATATGTGTGTGGGTGTATGTATGCATAGGTGTGTGTGTGTGTGTGTGTGTGTGTGTGTGTGTGTGTGTGTGTGTGTGTGTGTGTGTGTGTGTGTGTGTGTTTAGGGCTAGAGATAGAGAACATGTTTAACTATAAAACACTCACACGGACATATATTACATATTCAGGATGTGGGTTATGATGGAGTGTACTCCCAAATTCACAACTGGAGGGGTTTGACCACCCTTATAACCAAGCATACTGAAAACAATAGATCACTTCATAAATCAAACCCTAGGCATAGGATACAATGGTTAGGGTGTTATCCTCTTTTTAGCTTCTCTGCTTGAATTATTTGAGTCTAGGACTCAATGTAATAGTATAGGAATGAAGGTGCTTTCCAGATACTTTAAAGTGGACAAATATATTAAGAAAATAATTTTTAAGATTTTAAAATGTGCTTACAGTGCTTCGAGGGATAACTTGACAATGCTTAGACAGATGACTTGTGGTACAAGCAGTTTCAGGACAGAGATTGTTGTTTCTATGACACATTCATGAAGCTGTGGTACTGCAAATACCACTAGAAAGGAAACCAAGGCACTTATATGTTTTACTATAGAAACAACTATTGTTTTGATGTGATGTCCAGTATTTGATGGACTGTTGAGTTTTTGTCAGTTGTCAGCAAGTGATCACTTTCTTACCTATATAATCAGACACAAAGCAGATGTCCCTAATCAACCCACTTACAAAACAATAAGGAACAGTAAGAAATTCAACCTTGCTAGTTTTAAAATGAACTTAAAGCATGCAACTGGTCAGTTCTAAAACATCTTCCACTGGAAGAGGCCGTAACCTACTTTAATACCAAATTCCTAGCCATCCTTGATATACATGAACCAGCTCAATTAATTAGAATGAAAACAACAGACGTCCCATGGCTCTCTAAAGAAACCAGACAACAAATGTCTCTTAGAAACAAAGTCTGGATAACATGGCATACCACAAAAGTCCCTGCTGACCATCTTAGATATAAACAACTAAGGAATAATGCAAAAAAAGCCATAATAACAGATAAAAAAAATACTACTGTCATCTACAACAGAAGCACCAAAACCATTCTCAGAAATTTTGAGCAGGAGTAAACAAACTCTTACACCCAGGTCAGTCCTCCACTCCTTCCCCTTCAGTCACGAACCAAAAACCTCCAGAATTAGTTGCCAATGCCTTTAATAGCTTCTTCACAGAAACCATTCAACAGCTAGCTAGCCAACTACCGCCTGGATGCCCAAACCCTACTGATTCTTTACCTTGCTCCCAAATCTCCTTTAACTTCCAACCAGTTTGTACCTCACTTATCACAACTGTACTCAAGAAATTAAAACCAAACACCCTATACACAGATCTACTCCCTGCTGAGTACCTTCAAAAAGTGGCAGAAGTCATAGCTTATCCAGTCACCATCCTAATTAACAAAACTATATCTGAGGCTACCATCCCCTTTGTTTGGAAGACATCCATGTAATCCTTCTCCATAAAGGGGGCATCTCCACTGAACTATCTAACTATAGACCTATAGCTATTCTGTCACCCCTAGGAAAAATAATGGAAAAATGTATCCACAAATAACTCATGAGCTAACTTTTTAAGAACAATCTCCTGACTAATACTCAGCATGGTTTTAGACCATTCCATAGCACTACCTCTGCCCTACTCTCCTTTAATAATGTCATTAACCAAAATCAGAACAATAACAAACTCTCCTCTGCCCTCTTTCTGGATCTTTCAAAGGTCTTTGACATGGTTAACCATCAACTTCTCATACTAACAGTAAAAACCATCTCCCTTGACAATCAGTCTCTCAAATGGTTCGAATCATATCTGAATGGTAGACACCAAGCTGTCTTATGGAAGGACAAATTATTTACCTTACTACCCGTCACCCTCAGAGTTCCCCAGGGATCTATATTGGGACCTCTCCTATTTTCTATCTTTATTAATGATCTGCATAAGGTCATCCCAGAAGCAATCTGTGTCCAATATGCAGATGATTCAACTCTAATATGCTCAGCCGCCACTCTCAGTGACCTTCAGATAGTTTACCAAGCCACTTTTAACACAGTAGAAGACTGGCTCCTTAACAGACAACTCTTATTAAATCCTAATAAAACGAAACTATTACTTTTCTCCCCAACAGTAGACACCCCCACCAGCCTTTAATATTAGGTCTAACAATGAGACAATTATCTCTCCTGACCCCTCTACCAAACTCTTAGGAGTAATAGTTGGCAATAACCTCACATTTGATGCACACATTAGTCAAACTATCAAGACTGTCAATAAAAAACTTGGATCTTTCTACAGCATTAAGGCCTTCCTAACTCCAGTAGCTAAACTGTCATTGCCCGAACACACCTCCTCTCCACCCTCCTTTATGCTTCACCTTTATTTACAAACTTGAGCAAGACTAACCTTAACAAGCTATCTGGATGCTATAATAACATTGCCAGATTTGCCACTGGAACAGCTTTCAGAACCCATCATTGTCTCAACCTTAACTCTTTAGGGTGGCTTGAATTACCTAATCTACTTCTGGTCAATCAACTGATAGTTGCTCATAAGATTCTCCATCAGCCTGAAAATACACCTGCACTCACTAACCTAATCACACCCTATAGTAACCTTAGGGTACTACGCTCATCTGACAAATTCTTAGTTCAAACTTTCAAAGCTAATAATTTAGCTGGAGAATCACTGTTTGCCAACTCTGTAGGCAAAACCTGGAACTCCCTTACTGCTGACCTTATTTCAGAACTCTCCCCAATGCAATTCAAGAAAAAACTAAGACAGTACTTTAAACTACACCGGCTGTGCCCATGCACCAATCCAGACTAACTAATACTACAAACCTGTATGCTACAACAGGTCATCTTCCTCTACTTTGACTACATCCCAAGTTTGTGTCTACAACCTAATAACAAGGGATTTAATTATTAAACTGATGAAGTATGTTTTTGGAGTATGAATTTTATGAATGTTTTTGGAGTATGAATTTTATGAAGGTTTTTATATATACTGCTTTGAGTCTTAAATAGATTATAACAGATTTTTATCTAATATGTAAACTTACATCTTATAGATTAATCTTAAATGTTTTGCATTTTTACATTGATATGTAATAGTCTTTGTATGTACATCTGGAGCTTTTCTCCCCGGGCCTACGCTGAAAATGGACATGTATCCAGTTGGACAATCCCGGTCAACAAATGTAAAATAAATAAAATAAATTGTGAGAAAAAGAAGATAGTGGCAATTTCATTTTATCATAAGTAGCTGTGACAATTTTCGAGTGAGGGTCATACTACCCGATTAGAGAGTTTGCATACTATTTGATTTAGAGATTCCTGAAGTACATAAGTGCTTGATAGGGCAGGGATCCAAATGAGTGAGTGTGCATGGCATACTTATGCATTTCAACTATGCAAGTCTGTGCAAGGCAAACTGGAAACATTAACTATTGCACAGATATCCATTGCAGGTAAGTCATGCTGTGTGAATGGGAGTACTTGAGCATAAGCATGTGCATGTCTATGTGCCGGTATCTACATGAAAGCAATGGAACAATGACTGTGTGAGTCGATTCAAGGTGTCCCTACATCTTTGGCTATTCTGATATGTCTGCATATCTGTGTGTGTGTGTGTGTGTGTGTGTGTGTGTGTGTGTGTGTGTGTGTGTGTGTGTGTGTGTGTGTGTGATTGGGTGAGTGTGTGTATTTCTTTGAACACTGGGTCAGTAACTGTATGTACGCCTCTTAATATCATAAGTGCTCAATGTTCATGCATACTCCTGGGAATGAACTCTTTGTTGCCTTTTTGGGAATGTGGATGACTGAACTAGTAAATGGTACTGCATTGTGTAGATGGGCTGTTCATTGCAGGACCATTCATAGAGGAAAAAAAAAAATATATATATATATATATATATATATATATATATATATATATATATATATATATATATATATATATATACATATATATATATATATATATATATATATATATATATATATATAGTTCCTTTGGTTTGGTCAACAGGGAGTTTAGTTGATATCTGTTTAATCAACCACATCGATCAACTATACAGATAATCAAGAGGTGTCCAAAATCAACAATCCCCAGGTAGGCAAATATTTACTTTCCCTAGAGATTGTGTGATCTCGGAGTTAGCTTGTATAATTAGTGGGGTTTGTGGGGGATGCATGTCTTAAAGTTGCATGCACCAAGGTTTTTCCTTGGTGCATCCATACAAGGATGTCAATGTTTCTGTTTTTAAAATAGAGTGGTTTCCCTTCAGGATGTCAACATTCGAGTCAATCAACCAGCTGAAGGTAAATCATACATGTATAGCTAAGGTGCGCAGAGTACCTCAACCTCTCCTTAGTCAAAACTTACTTTGAAGCATTAAACTGAAAATATCTGATCAAATGCTACAAAGGTTTAACTTTTGCTTATTCTACACATTTGTTATTTTGTGTGGGTGTCTTTCTCTCTGTCCCTCGACATCATTGGCTTTATCCTGAATTTCTTAAGCAAAGATGTTGAGTAGCATCTCTCTGTCTCTCTCACACAAGCACCCAGACATATTCACAAATAAACAAACACACACTCACTCACCAGTTCTCACACATACACACATGCATGCACATGCACACACATCCCTCTACTATGACTTGTACTGTATATAATTCTTCTTGTTACTCAAGGTTCTGTATGTAACATTCCTTGGAATTTTGAGAATGTGGATGACTAAATTGATAAATGGCACTGCATTGTGTAACTGAACTCATCAGTGCAAGGCCATTCATAGAGAAAGAAAACACACACACACACACACACACACACACACACACACACACACACACACACACACACACATATGATTTACCATCCAAATGTGGAAATGCAGTTTGACGAAAAGGGGTGGTTGAACGTGTGTTCTACTAACACTCGTATTGTCAAACTGAAAATATACGACTTCATAGTAGAGAAAATGAGTGCACATTCATTAATATGCAGTTGACATTTTGAATTGAGATTGCAGTACAGTGCGGATCAGGAAATATTCCCTTTGCTCACTCTAGGGCAGTTTTAGAGTTGCTATATATAATATGCAGGGGGTGTGGGATGAGCACCCCCCCTTGCAAAAATGTTACCGGTTACATGGACCTTCGACACTGGAACTTCCTGTGTTCGAATGTTCGAATGTTGATTACATGGTTACCATTTCCAATATTTTGGTAATTCGGTATTACCAAATGTGGATAAAAAATTCAATAATGGTGTGGAAAAATGTTTTGATTTTCCACATTTTGATAGTAAACCCACACACACACACACACACACACACACACACACACACATATATATATATATATATATATATATATATATATATATATATATATATATGGGTTACGTTGGTTTGGTCAACGAGGAGTTTGTTCAATATCTGTTTAATCAACCTCATTTGGTCAGTGATACAGGTGTGCAAAATTATAATCCCCAGGTAATATTCACTTTTCCCAAGCATTGTGTGATCTTAGAGTTAGTATGAATAATTGGCAGGGGCATGGAGGGGTGCATATTTTAATGTTGCATGTACTGAGGTTTTTCTTCAGTGCATGCATAGTAGGATGTCAACTTTCTGTTTTCAACATAGAGTGATTTATGTTCAGGATGTCGACATTCAAGTTAGTCAATCAGCTGAAGGTAAATCATATGTATATGTCTATATATATATATATATATATATATATATATATATATATATATATATATATATATATATATATATATCTACATATATATATATATATATATATATATATACACTCCACATGTAGTCCAGCACTATAAACTCAATGCCATAAAAAAACACACACACACATATATATAAGGTGCTACACAGAGTGCATCAACCCTTCCATAATCAAAACTTACTTTGCAGCATTAAACTGAAAAATATTTGATCAAATGTTACAATAGTTTGACTGTTGCTTATTCTACTAATTTATTTTTTTGTGTGTGTATATATTCTGTGCTGAAAATCTTCCCCCAACACCTTTAGCTTTATCCTGAATTCTTAAGCAAATAAGTTGAAAAGTGTGTATGTGTGTTTCTCTCTCTCTCTCTAAATCTATTGCTTTATCCTGAATTCTTAAGCAAAGATGCCAAGTAGTGTCTTTCTCTCTTACGCATGCACCCAGATACATTCACACGCAAACACATACAGTCATCAGCTCTGTCACGCATGCGCACATGCACAGACATACACACACATCTCTCTACAATAAATTGGACTGCATAGAATTCCTATTGTTATACAAGGTTCTGTAAGTAACATTCATTGGGATTCAGAAAGGGCTACCACAATTGGTAGGCCTTATCATGGCCATTTTCCCATTGGTGATAGTCCTTTCCAGTTCAGAGACAGTCCTCTAGCAGTGAATCACTGTAGTGGGCTTTCTCCTCATCTGAAGTACATACTAACGAGGCATATGACAATTTGCCATGTGCTGTGTCCCAGAAATGCGTGCACACCTGGACAAGTTAATTATCTTGGCCAAAGGTTTGTCTTTATTTATTTATTTTATTCATTGACATTTGTTTATCTGAAAGTCCATCTGGGCCAAAAGTAGCCATTTTCAGAGAGAACTATAGTGCTATGATAGTAGTAACAGAGTTTAGAATATGAAATAATAAATTAAGATATGTATTAGTTTGAACTGGTGTAAAGCAATGATCTAAGGTGAATTGGATTCAGTGAGTAGAGAACTATGTAGTACAATATGAGAGCAGTAACGAGAAAGGAGTTTATCTTAATGGCAGTAACCAGATTCTGAAGGAAGAGCAAAGTGTGGGGATAGGTAGCAGGAGTTCAGGGAGTGAAAGGATATAAGAAGTGAAAAGTAGAAGGTAGGTAGATAATAAGCATATCATTTAATGGAGGGCAAGAAAAGAGAGCAAATAGAATAGAGCTAAAGAGTTCAGCCTGGATTACAACAGGAGCAGATCCAAGATTTGGATAGAAATTATTTTAAGGAGTGTTTGAAGATACAACGGTATTCTAATGGTTAGTGGTAGAAAGTTCCAAGTTTTGACTACAGAGTAGGAGTAGAGACTTTGTCCAGATGATTTAGTAGGTTTATGTAGTGAGAGGAGTTGTTTATCCTCAGATCGGACAGGTCTTTTTTGGAAGTATTTGTTATAGTATAGAACTCAGGGCAGATCAAGTAGAGGGTTTATTAATTATGTTATAGGCTGTTATAAGCTATAGGTAGAAGAGGTTGGGTGTTCTAGTTGCTTAAGGGACAACAGAGCTGTGTAGTGATAGGTGCAGTATATTTCATCAGTAACAAACTTGGCAAATTTTGTTGTAGCAAGTTTCAAGTATTGTTGTTATAGAAGAATGTAGGTTTGAGCTCCACATAGGAGTGAGGGTAAAAGGTAAGTTGTGCCAGTTGTGGCTTTGGTGGATGGTGTTCATGCCTGTAAAGCATTCCAAGTTTCTTGTGGGGTTTGTTGATGTTATTTTGGATGTGCAAATCAAACATGAGAATCTCATCTATTGTCACACCTGGTAGTTTGGTTTGAGGGACTACTTCAAGTTCTGTGTTGTTTGGAGGGTGAATCTTGAACTTGGATTTATCAGCACAATGTAATTTAGAAGTAAAGAGAAGAAGCTTGGTTTTCTTAGGGTTAAGAAAGAATTTAACATTACTAATGCTCAACAGAAATGAAAACTTCTTTTGTTATTTGCTGTAGGTGTGTTGGACTACTTCAGGAGCATCTGCATATTAAGTAAGGAAGCCTTGACAGGACGAAGTATGAAGATTATTGATGACAATACTAAAAAGCAAGGGACCAAGGATGGAGCCTTGAAGAATTCCTGTGAAATTGGTAGGTATGGAGAAAGGGAGTGTTGCCATTTTACAGACTGCTTTCCCTTAGATAAATATCTAGTAAACCATTGGAAAGTGGGAGGTGATAGTCCAAGAATGGAAAGTTGATGTAGTAGTTTAGAATAAGAAACTATGTCAAAAGCCATGGACAGGTCAAGGAATAGTGAAGAGACAAGTTTGCCGGAATCTCTGGCTTTATTTTCAATGTCCATAAAGGATAATAAGACAGTTGTTGTACCGTGGGCTGGTTACTGTGGGCAGGCCAAAAGCCATGCTGAGTAGAGGTTAATACATGATTTTAAAACAAATGCATTTTTCTAAGAGTTTTGAGAAAGAGGACAGGATGGCAGCAGGCTGAAAGCTAGAAACTTCAGTCGAGATACCTTCTTTATGCAGAGGAATAATATAGGACTTCTTCCATAAGATAAGGGCATCTATTAATACGGATGCTAACTGAACAGACTATGGCCTCTGCAGCTAGTTTTTGATATTCTGGTGGGAGGTTATCTGCAGAGCTAGAGCTGGGTTTGAACTAAGTATAAGCTTTTTTTTTTCCTTCATAAGAGTAATCAAAATGTGCAAATTCTTGCCTCGTATTTTTGGTCTATTCCTCATAAAACTTATGGCTTTTTGGCACATTACCAAGGTCTGAAGTTAAAAAATATTTGACTTTCCCACTTATAAAAGTAATTAAAAATTGCCCTTGTTTTGAGCCTTTGTTCCCCCCGTTATTTTGGCTTTGTCCAGAACTCTTATACTAAGAAGTTGAGAGATATGAGGGCACTCGAGGCAGCTTGTAAGGTAAAGCAGAGGGAATTAGTAGAGGTAGGATGAGTGGATGCAGGTAGGATAGAGGTAGGTCGTGAACAGCTAGGTGTGTTATGAGAAGTGAGTATGTTAGGTCTGGAGAAGAGAAAGAGAAGGATGTGTATGAAGAACTCATGGTTAAGTTCATTATACATTTGATAACATAGGTCTTGATCTTGATTGCAGTTTGAAGGGCAAGCTTTCAGGACATAGACTGGGGTCTTTTTCAGATGATGCATTTAGTAGTGAAGTTATACAGGACCGATATTTTTAGGGTTATTTCTGTGGTTGGCTTGTAAAAGAGTTTAATAGTACTTTTTATCCTTGGTTACTTGTTTGTTAATCTGGTCATAAGTTCCTGAAAAAAGTTGTAATTATGTGTTGGTTTTGTTCTTGTGCCATTAATTTCATGCCTTGTCCCTACCAGTCATTAGGTGTTTACACAAAACTCAAAGCCATGGAGCATGACTGAATTTGATTCTTTTTGTACAAAGTGGGACTAAACTATTAAGGGTATCTAGAAGTGTTGCACTGAAATGATTTACGGCTTTGTCTAAAGGTAGAGTTTCAAGGAAGGACCAGTTCATGTCTTTTAATGAATTAATGACTGTTGATTACATTTTGAAAGTTGCGGACACTTTTATAATTATGTTCTTTGCACAACTGAGTAAAGTTCTTTGGATGTATGCTGGAAAGTTAGAGTATCTGGAAATGCACAAGTCATAGTAAATATATTTGGGTCAGTGACCAGAATCCAATCAAAGGTGGAGCCTTGGTTGGTATTATAGGTTCATAGGTTCATACTAGGCTATCTGCCCGAGGGCATTTACAAGCCTAGCCCATAGTTTTGTGGCTTCCTTTAGTATGGGGAACTATACCCATTATTTTGCTGTGCCTCTGTCGAGCAGTGACACTGAGGTAATCCCTGGGGTATATCTGCGATCTCCCATCCATTGGTCAAGATTTCTCTTGAACAAGGCCAGCGAGTGCTCTGCCTCACATATACCGATTTTATTCCACAGCATAGGAGTCTTTGGGTGATGAATCTATCTCTCCAGCACGTCCTATTAATAGCCGTGTCGAGGTTTAAGTCTCCCCCTTGTGGTTCTCACGGATCTAGATTTTTTGAGGTGAAGCATATTCATCAAATCTGGGTTTGACATGGCCTTGTATGTTAGGCAAAGGTCACCTCTGAGCAAGCGGTGCGACTGAATAGAGCTGGAGTTCTTTCAGTCGGGCAGCATAGGACAGATGTTTGAGACCCTTTATCCTTTTGGTGAGGAACTTTTGTGGCCTCTCCAGCTGCTGCAAGTGTCGGGTCAGATACATTCCGAATGGGGCATTGTACTCAATCATTGGTCTGATGAGTGATGAGTATAGGGAGCCTATGACCTCCATTGATCTAGATGAGAATCCCTTCATGATAAGGTGGGCAATGTAGAAGGTCTTCCTAACTACTTTAGCTACATGGGTGTCGAATGACAGACTACTATCAACCTGGGTCCCCAGGTCCCTGATAACTTCTTCTGTGCTCAGTGGATTGCCACCTATTTGGTAGCTAGGGGTAACCTTGTTTTTCCCGAAGGGTATGACTATGCATTTTTTGGCATTTAACTTTAGGCCATGGCTCTGGCACCAGTTATCCGTTTCTGTGAGACCCTTCTGAAGGATATCTGTGTCAGATGTGTTTTCTACTATGGCCCAGTTTGCAGTCATCTGCAAACTTTGTCAGCCATAACCCTCCTGTGTTTGCTTGTACTTCAGAAAAGTAGATGCCAAACAAGAGTGGGCCCAGGACTGAGCCCTGTGGTACACCACTTGTGACAGGCTTTGAGTCTGACATGGCGCCAGCAACTCTGACCATGTGGGTTCTGTCACTCAGCCAGTTTGCAACCCATCTTGTGATGTATGGGTTAACATTTAAGCTGATGAGTTTTTCAATGATACCCGAGTGGGGTATTGTATAGATCGAGGTAGGCTGTATGGACTGCCTTTCCCTCATCAATGGCTTTGGTGACTGTTTCAAAAGTCAACCAAGTTTAGAAGGCATGATCTGCCTTTGACAAAGCCAAACTGGGATGGATCCAAAGTCTGCAAATTCCCTATGTCTTTATTTATGAGTCCATTATGATCCTCTCCATGGCTTTGCAGATAAGGCTTGTCAAGCTAATGGGCCGGTAATTTCCAGGGTCGGTGGAGGCACCGCCTTTGTGAAGTGGGACCACAGTTTCAGTACGCCACTCCTGGTCCAGAGGTAAGACTATGATTAAACAGCTGTCCTAGCTGTGGGTTTAATTCCTCGTTGAGTTCGTGGAGCACACAGCCGGGGACACCATCAGGTCCCATGGATGCTGTTTTTTGCTTTGGAGAGAGCAGTTCTCACTTGGGCGTTGGAGATGTTTGGGGGCTGCAATTGCTTGGTATAGATATCTCGCCTTTTGGGGGAGGGAGAAGTTTGCACTGAACCTGTCAGCCAGTATGTTGGCAATGTCTGTAGGATCAGTAATCTTCACATCATTTTGAACTAGTTCTGAGCATATCTGGGAGTTTCCTCCCAGGTTTCTAACATTGCTAAAGAAGGCCTTATGATTGTCTTTTGAGTCTTTAGCTATTTTTCTCTCAAAATTTGCTTTGGATGATTTTATGAGAGCTCTTAGTTTTTACTTATAGTGATCAAGGGTGTCTTACCTTTTAAGGATTTTGCTCTATCTTGTAGTAGCTTCCTCCTTTTGTTGTAGAGTTTGTTTATGGCTGGGGTCCACCAGACTGGACGCTTGCCTTTGGTACAAAGAGTCTTTGTTTTGCTTGGGATTGCCTTATCCATGCAGTCCTGCAGGTGCTGGTAGAAGGCATTTGTAAGTGATTCAGCGGCTTGAGTACTGTTTTCCGGGGCCTTAAAGGAGACCACACTAGTCTTTAGAAGTGTGAAGTCGGCTTCGAAGTTCTTTACTGTGGTCTTTTTATTTCAGGTGGGGTGGGATGAGGACCACCAGCAAGATTAGTTTGTGATCTGATCTCACCAGTGAGGGGTATACTTCGGTGTTGAACATTGTGCTCCCATGTTCGTGATGATGAGATCAAGTATGTTTTCTCCTCTTGTGGGGATGGTGACTAGTTGTTCCATGGCATTTGAGTTTATGAATTCCAGGAACTTTTGGGCTAGGGTGTTTGGGCTTGAGTAGTGTTCCCAGTCTATATTAGGGTAATTGAAGTCACCTAGTATGATGGTGTTTGGTGATACATTTATCCCTCTAGTGTTTTCAGGAAGGCCATGTGAGGTTCCTGAGTTTGTGAGGGTGGCCTGTAACATGCTACAATTTGCAGAGCAGTCTTGCCTATGGTTAATTGCACCTGGATGGTCTCCGATGCATCGTGCATTGCCACCAGTCTTGAGGTGTGGGTGTCCTTGATGAATATGGATACCCCCTCCTTTCTTGGTATTGTCCGGATTTTGGGGCGCATGATAAGAGGTAAAACCTGATAGTGCTGGGGTGCTCTCAGGAGCCTTGAACCAGGTTTCTGTCACTGCACAGACATCGATGTTCTCCATACTGAGAAGGGCCTCGAGTGCGTGCATTTTGAGATTTAGACTTCTGGCATTGAGCAGCATTACCCTTAGTTTTTTCCTTTTTGTGTTCTAGGGTGGTAGGTTTAGAATTTGAGCCTTGCCTAAAAAGGCACTATGGGGGTGGCAAGAGCCTTTGCCAATATCCGAATCCCAGGGTGACAGGTGCGAAGCCGCGTGGCTTGTCCAGCATGTCATCCCAGGCAGACAGACATTGGATCCCCTTTGAATGACACCAGAGTTTAAGCCAATTGTTAAAGCTGATCATCTTATCTCTGTATTGTGGCATCATTCTTGGTGAAGGTAGGATACTGCTCAAGGTCAGGGTCATACCTGCCTGGGCTACATAATCAGAGAGCTCCTCAATGTCTCTTTTCATGTAGTCCAAGGAGTCAGGTCGTTTACACCAGCGTGGACAATGACTGAGTCGTATTTGTACCTGCTGTTGAGAGACCTGAGTGCTTGCGTTATGTGGCGGATTCTAGCGCCCGACAGGCAGCTTACTGTGACCTTCTCCTTACTCAGTCTGGTGAGACGTCAGTGTGTCTGACTATGGAGTCACCAATGACTAGCGTGTCTGGCATTGTGTTTGGCCTTAAGGGCTGTGACTGTTTGACACTCTGACTGTGAGGTCTATGTGTTGCAGGTGTTGTGTTCTGAGGTGGTGGTTGTTTGGGTGTCTGCTTTGGTGGCCTCTGCTGTTTTGGTAGATTTTTGATCAGAGCCGAGTATGTCTTTGTGTGTTTATGTGTATGATTTGAGGTTGTGATGGTACTATGTGAGACTGGGTCTATAGTGTGTGTGGTAACCTTCTCCTCCTGACTGGTCTTGCCAGTCCTATGTTGAGAGAGCTCAGCCTCCAGTTTGGCCGTATAGTTGCATCTCTCGCATGTATTTGTGTTTTGTGGGAGGAGGAGAGGGTTGTCTGTGTACATGAGGCAATTGTAACATTGCCTCAATATTGTTCACCAGCTGAGCAGGAGAGGACACTAGCAACTGATCCCTCGACATGCTAGAAGGACTAGACAAAAAACTTTAAAAGAGATTCCGGGACGTGGGTGACCGAGAAATGGGGTTTGCCTTTTTGGGGTGCTATCTATAAGAGTGCCGTATCAAGGTAATAAGTACTGTAGGAGCAAGTGCTAGGTTTAACAGATAGAGAAAAGTCTACTTGGAGTCAAGTAGAGATGATCTTTTTAGGTATTAGAGAAAGTGCTAGTAACAGGGATGCTTAAAGGTAAGATTGAAAAGAATGCACTCTCCAAGTGTGCACTAGAGAAGTTAGATATCAAAGTAGGTAACTTGAGTTTTACCTGTTTAAAAAGTTAAGGTTTAGTGGAGAGTTACTATTTTTAAAACAGCAAGATGGACTGAAAGGGGTGGTTACTTTTGTATTTTGGTACTATGAAATACTGTAGGATGGCCAATAAATTTAAATAATTGAAGGGGTGGGATTTCAAAAGTGATGGTTTTGTGATTACTCACATAAGCCAGTGAAAGTAGAGAGAAATGAGATATATGGTCAGATTAACATAAGAGGCGGGCAACTAGAAAGACAGTGGTATTTAACAAGACAACTTAAATGGGTGGGAGGGAGGGGAACTGACTCAGAACAGAGAGAGCTGTGGTCTCTTTTGAAGTTTTAATATGCTGTTAAAACAGAATGCAAGCAAAACACAAGGTAAAGAAAACAAACTACAGTATTCAAAATATAGAAAGGCAATACAGAAATACAAAAATAACAGCAAACTAACCTTTCCTTCACAGCAAAGTGTAGCAGAGTCTGGATGAGCCTTTCTGGTAAAGCTCTGAAATGTTTTAGTTTACTCCTTAAATAGAAATTTTAGTTCCTAGCTCCACCCCCTCTGTTAACAAGTGATTAACCTTAAGTGACCTCTTCTGTCTTATGAATGAGTCCTTAATTAATCAGTTCTTATTTCTGCCTGACTCAGAACAGAGAGAGCTGTGGTCTCTTTTGAAGTTTTAATATGCTGTTAAAACAGAATGCAAGCAAAACACAAGGTAAAGAAAACAAACTACAGTATTCAAAATATAGAAAGGCAATACAGAAATACAAAAATAACAGCAAACTAACCTTTCCTTCACAGCAAAGTGTAGCAGAGTCTGGATGAGCCTTTCTGGTAAAGCTCTGAAATGTTTTAGTTTACTCCTTAAATAGAAATTTTAGTTCCTAGCTCCACCCCTCTGTTAACAAGTGATTAACCTTAAGTGACCTCTTCTGTCTTATGAATGAGTCCTTAATTAATCAGTTCTTATTTCTGCCTGACTCAGAACAGAGAGCTGTGGTCTCTTTTGAAGTTTTAATATGCTGTTAAAACAGAATGCAAGCAAAACACAAGGTAAAGAAAACAAACTACAGTATTCAAAATATAGAAAGGCAATACAGAAATACAAAAAATAACAGCAAACTAACCTTTCCTTCACAGCAAAGTGTAGCAGAGTCTGGATGGGCCTTTCTGGTAAAGCTCTGAAATGTTTTAGTTTACTCCTTAAATAGAAATTTTAGTTCCTAGCTCCACCCCCTCTGTTAACAAGTGATTAACCTTAAGTGACCTCTTCTGTCTTATGAATGAGTCCTTAATTAATCAGTTCTTATTTCTGCCTGACTCAGAACAGAGAGAGCTGTGGTCTCTTTTGAAGTTTTAATATGCTGTTAAAACAGAATGCAAGCAAAACACAAGGTAAAGAAAACAAACTACAGTATTCAAAATATAGAAAGGCAATACAGAAATACAAAAAATAACAGCAAACTAACCTTTCCTTCACAGCAAAGTGTAGCAGAGTCTGGATGATCATTTTTGATGGATGACAATTTTCACCTATTACTTTCAATGGGTGATACTGTGTTAGGGTCAAGTGCCCAGGAGTTTAGCAGACAGGTAGTAGTGAATTGTGTGCCCTCATTTGTATGTGCGCGACTTCATGTGTGAACGTATGCAGAGGGATGAGTGGTCTCAGATGTGTGTATTTGTGTGTGTGTGAGACTGTGTGTCTGCCTGAGTGGCTGCAGTACAGGGTTAGTTAGTGGATAGTTAGGGTGTGTGTGTGTGTGTGTGTTTGTGTGTTTATGGGTGAATGTGTCTATGAGTGCATTTGGGTCAGGGGGTCTGCTATTTGGTGAGAGTGTGTGTATGTGTGAGAATGAATGTGGTGGATGCCTGTGCCAGCATGATGCATGGGCTGCTAGAGGTGTATGTTTACTGCAGGAAAGTCCTGATTAGTACTAATGGTTATGCGACTCAATTCAAAGACATACAAATTAGCTGATAATGAGGTCTTTCTTCATTATGGCTAACATGCCTCCAAACTGCATTTCCCATGAATGCAAAAAGTAAGGCTTTTGGCTGCAGCAGTATCCACAAGTGCAGGGTAATGTTTCTGATTTTACTTTAATTGAGGCACCTTTTGAGATCAAGCAGATAGGACTGTGAGGCTTAACCTTTCCTTAGAGTTTCCTCAGTCGCAGTGATGTTGTGATCACCTATATTTGCAGCCACACAAACTTCCCTCTGCATACAGCAGTTTATTTTGATAACAAAGGCAGGTGACATCATTAGTAGTAATACATGGTTTACTATGACAATGCTGAAGTGGACTCGGTCGAATGATGATATCATCGACCCATGTCCACGAAAGTGACAATGTCGAATTCCGACATTGTCGAAGTACGTCTCTAATTCGACCTCGGAACAGGCTTTAACATTGGTCGAGATAGGGGTGAGATCTGTACTTCGACATTGTCACAGTTCAGCCACCGAACTTCATCAAAGTGGATTCGACCGAATCCACTTCAACATTGTCATAGTAAACCATAATACATAAATATATATCCTCACATCTCTTCATTTCTTAACAGTCAGACAGCTAAGTCCTACACTTCTGTACTTATATTCTGTTGTGTTTTATCTTGGAAAACTGCCACTTGTTCATTTGTGCTGTAAAAATGTACGTTTACTAGCCATAAACTGTGCCAGACTGTTTTGTAGTAATATAATGTACCTTTTACTCTAACTACAGTTCACCAGCAGATGGCTCTGCAGTCAACAACAAGGAAGCAGGTTACACTGGCATAAAGCTGATGAAATACCGGTATTGGTGTATTCCTGCAACACAAGTTTCAGCACCTTTCAAAAGGTGAAATATACAAATGGTGCAACACAGCGTGTGATACCTTTTATAACTATCTAGAATCTTTGCTAAGAATTCTGTAATATAGTACATGAGGTAAATGTTAATATGCAGTATACCCCGTGCGAGTCAGTGATATAATTTTCCTTCTGTTACAATAGGGATCATTATTCCATTTCTTGACTAATGATATATCTGATTATATATGTTATATACCTACCGCACCTTTTGCCTTTCCTGCACAGATGCTCTACATAACTCTATTTCTCACCCTACTACATCATCTTACGGACTACCTTAAGACAATCACACCTAAATCAGCTCACCAACCAACAGCCAAACCACTAAACACAGCTGCCATTTCCAAGCTTTAACTGCATCATACATTTTCAAGGACTCTGCCAGTCTGTACTACAAATATAGTACTCTTGAACATCAGCAGACTCATCCAAACCTAAAAGCAAAAATAACAAATTTCTGAAAAATAACAGCCCTGTCTTATCTGCACTCTCCTAAAATGTCGCAATGTACAGAAATCCACCCAAATCAGGCCCTGCCAATCATCATGACATAAGCAGCACATCAATATCCCCTTTCATCACCCAAAAAAACCCCAAAACTAAACATAGTCTTGTTAAACATATGTATTATACATTACAAAATCACATAACTTCATGCATGGATTGTTCAGTATTCTCCTGATATTCTGACAATTACTGAAACGTGGCTAAAGCCCAACATAAAAGACACTGAAATACTTCCCCTGAATATAATATCATAAGAGTAGACTGAACGCTAAACAAAGCTGGGGGCGTAGCCATCCTATACTCCAACTTACACAAACTCACATTCCACAATGCCAAAATACTCATTTCATATACATTAGATTAAGTAGTAAAAACACAACTTCGTCACAATCATCTGGCAGTCAGTGCAGAGGGACTGTGAGTTGTAGTTCCTGTGGCATAGGGTTTGATTCCTCCAGCACACATTTACCTACTGTATGACCTTAAGGAAGTTACTTAACCAGATACTGTTTGGGTACAGCTGGGAATTTGGGCTAGGCTCCTCACTGTTCCCCTGCACTGCAAGCTTAGTGATTACCTGTGAAACCCATGTATCATTACTCTCTGTATCACATGGAAACTAAATATAAACACTCTGGAAGATATCATACACTGGGTATCCAATACCATTCCTAATAAAAAAAATCATATTAGGAAATGTAAACATTGACTGGCATAACATTTCCTCCAACTTTTCCAGTTGCAGTATTAACTTACATGGCCTTACACAGCTAATCACCTCAAACACTAGATATAATACAACTTATGACAAAAGTTCCCCGCTAGACTGGATAATGGTCTGTGAACATCACAAATGCACAACCTCAGGAATCCATCCAGACTCCCTTATTGACCATCTTCCCACTTATACTTCTAGATTAAATACCCATTGAACTAAATAACATAACTACAAATGAACCTATAATCTCAAAGATTTCAGCGCAGACATATTCAAATCAGCTGTATAATCTATCAAGTAAAAGTAACCCACACTTCTAATACAATATTCTTAACTATTCTAAATAACTTAGCATCCCTTAGAAGAAAAAGAATTAAAAACAATTGTGTCCTGGCTATATAGCAATACTAGAAATCTTATGAATAACAGGGATAAGATCTGGAAAAAAATGGGGAATGAATAAAACACTAAATCTTCTGCAGGTGTTCAGAGATCTTCAAAACCTTACAAAACAGGTAAACAGTGACAAAAACAGAATTACAATAATCTGCAGAACTGCCGTAGATATAATCTCAAAAAATTCTGGTTGTCCAGTAATGACAATCCATCCAGTGGCAAAACACAATCCGAATCCTTCACCTAACCTCTTCCCACTTGAAATTGCTAGTCGGTTTAATACTGACTCCATGGGCAGCATAGCTGCCCTTAATAAGACAACAATAACATCCATAATACCCCTCTATGCTTCTCAACAAGCCTATCATACAATACACACATAACTTTACTTTTATGTGTTTCTCTGATAGTCCAACCCATCTTTAACAAATAGGTTCATAGGTAGGTACTAGGCTATTGGCCCTAGGGCATACACAAGCCTAGCCCAAAAGGTACCCTGGCTTTTGCCACCCATATAAATTATTTTCCTGTGCCCCTGTCAAGCAGAACCACAGAAGTTATCCCCGGGGTGCATTTCCTATTACCCATCCAATCAAGATTTTTCTTGAAGAGTGCTAATGAGGAGCTCTGTTTGACATAGATAGGTAGTCTGTTCCAGAATATGAGAAGTCTCTGGGACAGGAATCTATCCCTCCAGCATATTCTGTTTATTGTGATGACAAGGTTTAGGTCCCTAGAGTGTGTAGCTCGGAGGGATTGGGATTTCTTTAAGTGGAGCATGTCCAACAGCTCTGGGTTTGACATAGCTTTGTATGTTAGTCAGAGATCACCTCTGAGTAGGCAATATGCGATGGAGTAAAGCTGGAGTTTTTTGAGTCGGTCTGCATAGGGCATCTGTTTGAGGCCAGTAATCCTCTTTGTGGGCTATTTCTGTGGCCTTTCCAGTTGTTGTAGATGTCTTGTGAGGTACATACCAAAAGGGGCGTTGTACTCTATAATGAGTCTAATGAGTGATGAGTAGAGGGGAACAATGACCTCTTTTTTTCTGGATGAGAAACCTTTTGTGATGAGGTGTGCCACGTAGAAGGATTTCCTGACCACTGTGGCGATGTGATTATTAAAGGAGAGACTACTGTCCACCTGTGTCCCAAGGTCTCTTATTACACTTTTGGTGTTAAGTAGACTACTGCCTATGTGGTAGTTCATGGATACAGAGTTTTTACCAAAGGGGATGACAATGTACTTTTTGGCATTGAGCTTGAGACCATGACTTTGACACCAGGCATCTGTCTCAGTGAGGCCCTTTTGTAGGATGTCCACATCATTAGGAGTTTTGATTATGGCTCCTAGTTTGCAGTCATCTGTGAATTTAGTTAGCCAAAGACCTTCTGTGTTAGTCTGTACTTCAGAGAAGTAAATGCCAAACAGTAGAGGACCCAGGACTGAACCCTGTGGTACTCCACTTGTCACTGGTCTGAAGTCTGATTTGGAGTCTGCTACTTTCACAGTGTGGGTTCTGTCAGTAAGCCAGTTGGCAACCCATCTTGTGACATAGGGATTTATACCTAGTTTAGTGAGTTTATCTATAATTCCAGAGTGGGGGATGGTGTTGAATGCCTTGGCAAGATCATTATCTGCCTTTTGCAAACCCGAACTGTGTGGGGTCCAGAGTTTGGAGATCTCCAATGTCTTTGTTTATGAGTTCCATGATGATATGTTCCATGGCCTTGCATACCAGGCTCTTCAGGCTAATGGGGTGGTAGTTCCTGGGGTCTGTTGTGGCCCCCCTTTGTGTAGTGGGATAACCATCATGGTGCACCATTCAGTGTGCACAAAGCCTGAGGTGAGGCTATGATTGAACATGGTACTTAGGTGGGTTGCCAGTTCATTCTGTAGTTTGTGTAGAAGGCAGCCTGGGATGTTGTCAGGTCCCATGGATGCTGTGTTCTTGGCTTTGGAGAGTGAGGTTTTTACCTGTGCAGCTGTGATCACAGGAACTTTGCATTCTTCCTGTGTAAAGATGGGCCCTTTAGGGGGGTGAGAGGGGGGTAAAGTTAGCAATGAACCCATCTGCCAGGATGTTGGCAATATCATTTGGTTCTGTATATTTAGTGTCATTGTGCTGTAACTCAGAGTAGATCTGAGTGTTGCCATTGAGATTCTTGACATAGCTATAGGATGTTTTGTGGTTGTCTTTAGAATCAGTGGTGATTTTGTTTTCATAACTAGCTTTGGAGGATTTTATGAGGGATCTCAGCTTCTTACTGAGGCTGACCAGGGAGTTCCTCCAATCGTGGGATTTTACTCTTTTTTGCAACAGTTTCTTTCTTCTGTTGTCGAGTTTGTTTATGGCAGAAGACCACCAGATTGGCTTCCTTTTTTTGGAGGATAGCATCTTGGTTCTGTTAGGGATAGCATGATCCATGCACTCATGTAAGTGCTTATAAAGTGCATTTGTGTAGGATTCAGCAGTCGAACCTCTATTGTCCATCTGCATAGGTGTCGTGAAGTTTGCCACTTCTGTCTTAAGAAGCATGAAGTTGGCTTTGAAATTTTTTTACGCTTGTTTTCCTAACGGGGGGTGGGAGCGAGATGTGGATGTCTAGGGTGATTAGCTTGTGGTCAGATCTGACCAATGAGGAGCCGACCTCTGGTGTGGAACACCGGTCACCCATGTTGGTGATGACCAGGTCTAGGATATTGCTGCCCATGGTGGGGGTATGGATAGGTTGATCCAAGGCATTGGAATTGATGAATTTCAGAAAACATTGAGCAAAAGAGTTGGTACATGAGTAGTTTTCCCAGTTAATGGTGGGGTAGTTGAAATCACCCATTATTAGGGTGTTGGGTTGTACCTTAATATTTTCCAGTGTATCAAGAAAAGAGGAGTGGGAATCCTGGGGCATGGTAGGGGGTCTGTAGCAAGCTAAAATCTGGATTGCAGTTTTGTCCAGACTTAGTTGAACTTGGATAATCTCTGATGCATTATGCTGAGCAACTAGCTTGGAGGTGTGGATATCCTTAATGAATATGGACATGCCTTCACCTTTAGTGTTTCAGTCTGGGTTTGGTGGCCGAAAGGTGTGTTATGAATTTTAGCCTGGTAATGCACGGGTGCTCTCTGGAGCTTTGAACCAGTTCTGTGTCACTACACAGATATTGATGTTCTCCATTTTAAGGAGTGCCTCGAGTGAGTGCATTTTTGAGGTTTAGACTTCTAGCACTGAGTAGCATTACTCTCAGATTTTGCTTGCTTGTACGTGTTACGGTGGTGAATTTGTCATTTGAACCTTGCCTAAAAAAGGCACTATAGGGGTGGCTAGAGCTTTTACACAAGAAGACTTTAATTCCACTGAAAGCTGTCTCCAACATGCTTAATTACTACTCAACCATAAAAAATACACTATTGTTTTTTCCCCAGTTCACATAGCCTAAACAAAAGTAACTTCAAAATCATCTCCCTAAACAACACTGGCATTGAAATAATAACTCATACTAAATTGCCTGGTATTACCATTGATAGCAGTCTGAACTTCAACCTAGATATTGTAAATGCAATTTTAAATACACACCAAATGTTAGGAATGCTGTGCAGAACAAATAAAAAAAAAAAAACTTCCTCACAACTAATACTAAAGTAAATCTAGCCAACACGTATCTACAACCATCATTTCTGTATAGAACACCAGTCCTTACAAACCTTCAAACCTTTTTAAAAACTAAACTTGAGCAATGTTATAACAAGATTACATGCTTTGCTGTAAACAAACTCAGTCAAAGCCACCACAGTACTCCAATGAAATAACTAAATTGGTTAAAACTATCCCACCATCTTACATATACCCAATTAATCACAGCATAACGAATTATTCTCCAAAATAACACCCCATTGTGTCCCTTAAGATCAAATGATAAACAATTCCTCATCATACATAAACCAAAAAATTTGGAGGACACTCCCTATATTCTAAACAAGTATCAAAACCTGGGGCTCACTCCCTATACCAGTCAAGTCATCATCGAACCTCCGCAGTTTCAAAACTTCTTTAAAAACATCCTTAACTAATTCCTAGCTCTGATCGTGCTCCACACCATGCTATTCCCATCCTGCAATCCATTTTTCTATCCCACCCTCACATCCATTTTCTAACCCCAGTTTTATCTCTCACTCCACCTTCCTGCAGCCATCTTCTCCCTTCACTTCCTTCATCTGATATCAGTTTTCCATTTTTTGACCTTTTGTTCCTCTCCACGACCTCATTACTATGTTCTGTTCCATCTACTACTGAAAATCCTACTTGCTATGCTACCAAAGTACACATCTTTCACATACTCATTTGTAATTTGTAAATATCTCTTTCTCTGTTAACTTTTTGCACATATTTTTTATCATGTATATACATATTCCTTTCTATATGAAACAACATTTTACTCTCTCTCCCCCCGACAAACTTTGTCAACTTATCAATGATCCTTTTCTCAAGTAACAATGGTCTCTTTTCATCTTTTTCAAATTCATGTATTTTCCCTACTTATCATACCTTTATTTCTGGCTGTCTTATTTCTTCACCTTTCTATAATTGTCTTTCGGCTTTTCCCAGTTAGAGGTCGCCTTAGCGGAACTCCGATCTGCTAATGATTGGCAGTGGATTTTTACAGTGCTGGGTTGCCAGCTCGATGCCCAACTTTCAAAGAAGGCACACCCGTTTACACACCTACCTGCATGTCTTTAAACATCACTCGACCGTGGGGAGGACATGTAGACTCCACACAGAAGGCAGTCCAGAGAATCGAATGGGAGAACCTCTTGCTGTGAGGCAACAACGCTAACCGCTGCACCACCATGGCTGATATATTTCTTCACCTTTCTAATTTAAATAAATTAAGCTTAGGTCTCTCATTAGACATTCTTACTATTTCTTTGGTTACTCTGTAGTATACAGTATTATACTTGTAAAAGTGACAAACTTTACATCTCTGTTATATTGTACTTGCAAAAATGGCAATCCACATCACACTTTTATAGTTGCTATATTCTACTGGATTTACTACCATGTAATAAGTTGGATATTTTCTCCTTGGGCCTCTGCTGAAAATGGGTTATTGCCAAAATGGACATTCCCAGTAAACAAATGTCAATAAATAAATAAATGCAGACTAGATGATGTCATGCAGTGACCATTTTTCTGTGTCTTTTATTAATGGGATTTTTAATATTAACTACACCAATTCACTGAATTATGAAGTTAGTTTGTATCTGATGGCATTTGATACCTTGGCTGTACCTTTCATGAGCCAGTTTAAAAATAACTCCAAAATACTATCATACTCTGCCCCTTTTCTCTTAGCCATTTAGGTTTTTAGATGTATGGTCCTCTGCTCTCTCTGTTTATTGGGCCTCTTCTAAGACAGGGAGACTTTCTTTTTGGCATCTGTTTTAGGTCGCATCTAATTAATGTAGTCCAACCAGTAGCTGCACCATAGTGAGAGTTGGAGTCATTTGCTGGCCAGCTCGACAGGGATAACTTACCCTTTCTCTGTGGAGACCAGTTCCTATTTAATTAAAGTTCATTAAATGTGCCAGAAAGATGACTGAAAGGCCACGACCTATTAACAAATCAAGTGGGAAAACTAATTTCACCAGAAGCCTAGAACTTAAATATTTACTATAGACTAGCAGTCCATAGAATCATGTAGGCTTTCTCACCCTTCTGTAATCCTGCTTTTCAACCACTCCACTGCCTAATTAAAGTCTGTTTTTCCTTATATTTTGTCATTAGCCCCTCCTACTTCAATAGTTAGTCAGTCATCTTATCTTTGTCGTCACCAGACAGCCATAACATATTCATGCCTACAGCACTGATAATTCTCTGTTCTGATTAATGCCTGTAGTACTAGCTGTGTGGGCTTCCTTGTCTTATTGAAGCCTTTAGCTGTAGACATAGCCAGGGAATAGTTATGGCTAGGCTTGTATAGGCCCTAGGGCCAATAGCCTAGTACCAGCCTATGAACCTATGACAGGCAGACCACGTAAAGCACTATTGTTTTGATGTTACTGAATTGCAGTACTGATTTCACTGTGTTCAGTGCTAAACTGAGCAGCTTAAATGGGTGACCATTTTTTAAATTAAACAAGTAAGGTAAAAAAACTTGCTTTACTTTATTCATTTAAAAGATTCTTCTCACATTTATCTGTAACTGTAACTGAGAACTGCAGTAACTTCTGTCTAGTCCACCCTGCTAGTAGTCAGGAATGTGACTGCCAGCAGATGTGAATGAGTCCATCACTGTGTCATGAAGTACATAAGCTCACTATCAGGTTAGGTCTTTCACTGATTTTTACTTCTGCATCTGTTCCTCATTCTGCATCTTTCTCCCAGCTGGCAATGCTCCATCTACCGCTTATTTTCTATACTGCACAGGTAGTTCTGTTCCTCTGTGGTGCTCCCAGGTTGATGGATTTAATCCATATCGTCACTACTAAACTTGACCTTAGACGAATACACATTTACCATAAAAAACTTCCATTGTTGTAGCACTAATAGGAATTGGAAGTAACTGTTTATAAGATGCAGTGTGTAGTCTTTATGTGTCACCAGACCTTGGGCTACATCCAATTAGTCAGTTCTTACTAGTTCCATTACCCTATCTGAAACTTCTCTTATGGTCCCAGACTCACACACACCATTGTCCATAGTAACTGTAATAAGTTATCTGTCCTGTAGAGTTGGCTTTCTATTAGTCTGGAATATTGGCCATCTCAGAAGCCTGTCTCAGGCACTCATCAGTAGCTCAAATGTTCTCCGTCAAGGTTGCAGTATTTCTAGACATGACAGGACAAACAACAGTGCTGGGGTGTGGCTGTTGTCTATTCAGAATAACTGACCTGTACCCTTTTCCCTCTTCACATTCATGCTACTACCCAATAAGATTTTTGCCTCATTTCCATTAAAACAAGTACAGCTTATATTTTATATTCCTCCAGAGTTAAAGATTGTGACACATTTTCCTGGTTTTTAGTCAATATTAGTGCTGAGATAATAGTTATGAAGGACTTTGATATAAACTGGCAACTTACTTTTGCTATATATATATATATATATATATATATATATATATATATATATATATATACATTTCTTACACTGACTCTGTGTCCATGCCCAAGTTATCATATCCACTACCAGAACCAGGGAAATGTCTAATAAAGAATGCATTCCTGAGAGTGTTCTCTTCTCTATTCCCAGCAGCATCCTTTTTTCCAAGAGTAATGGCAAATACTTCCAGTGTCTATCTCCCAGTTTTGTCTGTTAAATGCAAAGTGCAGTAAAAAATGCATCCATTTAGTTTCTTTCAAAATGCCCAGTTTCTCTCCATATATCTTTCATTTAGTACTTAAGCATTTAAATTTGCTGAATTTCTATTTCCTTGATCTGAATTTTGTTGTTGAAACTTCAACAATATCTTGTTTGAGCATGCAACAGCATAGCTCCCAGTAAATGCAGAAAAATAAATGGATTGTCTCTACCCTGGATCACTTAAGTCTTTATATACTTGGAATAGCTCATTGTGGTGATTCTATCTCCAAGGTAAGAATATGATTTATAAAGGTTAAAATTATGTTAAAATAATGTATTTAATGAGCTAATAAAAGCTTCTTCCTGCCCAATCTGTTTATTGTCATAATCCAAAGCAGTTTTGATGGGACAACTCTAAACTTCTCAGCCCCACTAAGACATTCTAAGCTAACTCCTTTCCACATGTGAATGCTTTTGATTTGGCATGTGGTTAATTCCATGTCTCCTCTTTTACCAATGCTGGATGATATGAGTTAATCTTCTAATGTCTCAACTCCACTTAACTTTGCCCCTCTTTCTACAAGCCTTATTTGAAAGCTACCCAGTAAACCTAAGCTCTCTGTTTCCTCTGCTGATTGTCTTCTTCCTGAGTATTTTTAAGACTCTAGAGGATGACATTGTTTATTCTAACTCCATTCCTGACCACTCTTTTATCTGGATATACATTCCCCTTTTCTGGAAACAGATGTCACATCCCCCTTCATAATGGTGGATCCTCATGTGATGTAGTGATTTCTGACCACTGCACTCCTGTCACCCCTCTCAGAAATCCTTGAAAAAAGTATACACATGCAACCTCTACAGCACCTTTTGAAGCATAGCATCCTTTCCACTTCCTAGGTCATGGTACTGAAACTGTGCTCCTCACCTTTACTGATCAGATTAGGAACAATCTCTGTCTCACTGACATTTTTTCATAGATGTCTTTGCATTAAACTGGCTCCTCTCGCTAATTATGATCTTTCTCAGTAATCTGTTATTCTGTGCAGTGATTCTCTAGCTACCTGCTAGATCCAAAACTAATGCCCATTCTTTTCCATTCTCAGTTCTGCCTAAGTGTGCCACAAGGATCTGTTGTCATATCCTTCACTTCACTATTTTTATTAACACCACAATTTCTTACAGTGGTACATTTAGTTTCATCCAGTTTTTAAATAACTCTGCATTATTCCAATTTGGTTTTCATAGCAATGATACTGTACCCCTAGAGTGTGATGGGGAAGAAAGAGGTCATTCAGAAAATATTTTTGGGAGTGTAATGAGTTGGCAGACTTTACAAATTCCCTGCAGACTACTGTAACAGAAATACTGCATGAACAAAATTGGTGTAACTAAAGAAATTATTTTTTTGTGTTGTGATACAGAACTGGAATTGCCTAGACAAAGTAAGTCCTTGCTGAGTCTAATTATGGTGGCTGCCAAAAAAGCACTAGAAAATGAAAATCAAAATCTAAACCAACTGTACTAGAAGTAGTGAATATAATGACAGAGATAAAACAACTATAAGTGGAATCTTTAAAAAAATATGAGCAAATTACATAGAAAATATGTGAATTATGGGAACAATACACACAGAATAATGTTTTGAAGGAGGAATGAGGTTTAAAGGGAGGTGAGGATTTGTAATATTTGACTGACAATGACTAGATAGATCATAAGTCGTGTATAATTTTGCGACTGTAAATATGTCAGTATGGTTTGTTTTCATTTATATAAATGTATGATTGTCTATGTCACAAATGATAATTTAATAAAGGTGTTTCTTGTTTAAAGAAAAAAATGATATTGCACCCCTTATTTGGATCGGTTTCTCCAAAGATGAGAGCTGGATTTCAAAGTCTGGTCTTCATGTTATTGTTACTTAAACCAATATTGTACCCTTTGCTCTTAACAATGCAAACCCAACCACGTCTCTCAATGGGAAATTCTGCCTCATGATACTTATTTCCTATAAACTGCTTGTTATTGCATTTGATTTATAATGACATTTTGACCAGCATGTCAATTCAGTTGTTCTCTAAACCAGCAAAAGACTACAATATCATACAAAACATTTTTTTGACAAATCATACTACTGCCTCCACCTTTGGAACATTTCTGTTGCCCATTCTTCTATTTGACACAAATATCCTAACCTGCCTCCAGTCTGGATAACCCAGTAAACTGAAACAAGTTTTTAGCAAAATCACCAAGTTCACTGCTAAGGTTACTGTACCTCTCTTAGGCATACTTACTGAATAGAATCCATCATACACTTTACAGTGTCTCCAGAATTATGTAATCTGTCCTCCATTTCCCTGACAGGTGCCCAGCTTTGAACATTTTATTAAGTAGTATTTACAGTTCTCAGTCTTTGATCTACTATTTCAAACTTATTCATCTTATTTTATTCTATAACTGTCTCAGAGTCTCCACCTTCTCTGTATGTGTCTTCAGACTGTGAAATAGTCTCCCTGTCATTTCACCAAATTTTATTCAAGTACACTTTCAAGAAACCCATCTCTTAGGAAACTCTAACTGCAGTTGAGTGGTGACATTATCTAGCCCTACAAGGTTTTCAGTACTCAAACATCTGTTTCCCTTTTTTTGCAAAAGTACTGTATGATGGTGTTCTTTATTTCATGCCTCATTTTAATGTTATATTGGTGTACTCACATTGCCTGTCTAGTTACATATCTGTCATTGGACAACCTTTTACATATTCTGTGTTTATTGTGTGTATAGTTTCATGCTGTTTTGCTTATTCTCTGTTTACAGTTTATACGTTGCTGCTTTGCTCCCTTTTTAAATCTTTTCTGTATCTTCTGTGAGTGGTGGTTGATAATTTGTGTGTTGTTTTATATCATCTTTTGAGTTTTTTTCAAAGACCCCTGCTGAAAATGGATTATGTCCAATCTGAGCTTCCTGATTAACACCACCATCAAAAAATGAATATAGCCTATACTGTGGAATTAGCAGTTAAATGCTCTCATTTATCAGAGTTCACTACAGGTGCTCAAGTTCTACGTGCTCAAAACCACTGTCTAGAAGCCAGGGGGTTACACACTTTGTAGCTTGTGTGGACTACTGCTCATGCTAAAACTCAAGTTTGAGTTCAGGAAAATAGCAGTGGGGAGGGAGCAGGAAGGGGAGTTCAGAATTAGTGAGAGTGGATTAGGATTAAGAAGGGGGATTTTATAGATGGGGCAGGAAGGGGGGTTAGAATTAGGGAGTGGGGAGATTAGGATTAAGAAGGGGGATTTTATAGTTAGGGAGCAGGAAGGGGGTTAAAATTAGGGAGCAGGGGATTAGTATTAAGAAGGGGGATTTTATAGTTAGGGAGCAGGAAGGGAGTTTTAGATTGGGGGTGTTGTTTTAGGTTTAGGGAGTGGGAAGAGAGTTTTAGGGTTAGAAAGTGGGAAGACAGTTTTAGGTTTAGGTTAAGGTTTAGGACTGGGCTGAAGTATAGTGGTTAGGGAGCAGTAAGGGAGTTTTGGGGTTAGGGAGCAACTGGGGAATTTAGGTTTAGGGAGAGGGGTTGGAGTTTTAGGTTTGGGGAGAGAGGAGGGAGAAGGTAGGTTTAGGTTTAGAGTTAGGGTTCTGTTAGGGTTATGGGAGCTAAGTTGTTAAAGCACTTGCCTGTTTGAGTAATTAGCAGCGAGCAATTGTGTTGTTAGCATATAGCATGTAAGAACTTGAAGTAGACCCAACTTCTCATTTTAATATGTTGCATTTTTTGCAGGAGAGGTCAGGTATGTTGTTAATTTTGTGTTCAAGTCCCAAAATATATTTTAGGATGTCATACTGATAGGAGTTGTACTTACAATATATGTACACTGCGTTATTATTAAAGGACTATATAATGTTTGCAGTTACTGTTTCCTGATCTAACTGTAGCTGCTGTGATAGGGGGATATATCTTCACTTATATACATTTAGCTTGGAGCTGGTTTTAATGTATATGGGATTCGTAGGACATACAGTGTCATGTAGGGTATGTGGGAGCTTTGTCATCCACAGGATTGTTTCATTTCCAGTTTTATGAGGTCCAGTTTTGAGAATGTCAGTAGAAAATATATATTTAGTGAAGCTGATTTTCATTTCTATCACTCAGTGTTTGGGTTTATATTGGTCTCTGGCCTAAAACAATTATAATGACTTAATTCTGAAGTGTATGATTTTGACAAAATAAGCTAATCAGTCTTAAGCCATACATTATACAGTTATTTGAATTTGTAACACAGGTTCAATGGCCACTCCTTCAGCACACATGCTCCCATGCATAGCATATTGGCCTACGTTTGTGCATACAGCCATCACACTCATTTGCTGTCATCAAACCATGTATTTTGTAACTGTTTCCTTGTGTTCTAACCAGTCAAATGTTAAAATAAGCAACAAAGAAGAAGAATGGTGGATTGAGGATTGTTTAGACACATATAAAACATCAGTTTTAAAATAAAAGCGGATTAAATCAGCATATAGTGTATTAGTTTAAACAACATTCTCTTTTACAACTAGATTAGCTACCTTTCGCTATGTATACCTCTCCACAAAAGACTCTGTATGAAGGAGCACTCATTTTGCCAAGTTTTGGGCTTTGTAGCCATATTCTTCTGCCCTGTCCAGTAATATTAAAAAAAGATGAGTCGGGCTTAGGTGCTCAACAAATCAGTGACAACAGTGCAAGGAAAGATGGAACCTGTCAAGTGTCTGGTAAACAATTCTGTGAGCATCAGTTTATTCACTAACTTAATAAAATATTAATAGCCTAACCTTGTCTTACCCTTCTTCCCTCTACATACCTTACTCTGACTCTGCTTTTCATTGTGATTCTTTCAGCATACCAACCCTGATATCTACTCTGTATATAATGCATGTATACATTGCATTTTGTCATTCACTCTGTATATAATGTCATGAGTCTGCTGTGTTTACCCCTGGCTAAGATTAAAATAGGCCCAATGGAATCAGTGCTCTACCCCAGCTCACTAATTCAAAATAAAATAAATACTGCTGAAACTGCTTTTAGCAATATAGACATTGCTGTTTTCCATATGTAATTAGTATATGTAAGTTGAGGATCTCTTGTCATGGGGAGTGCAAGTGAGGATTGTCCTGAAAAAGAAAAAGCTGTCTATCGCTGATGCTGAAAGTGGTATTCAACAATTTAGAGTCAGTGAATCAGTACTTGCAAAACTGAGCATCCAGTTGACATGAAGCCTACAAAAAAAGAAAAGGAAAAAAAAATTAATTTATCACACTGTATAGCTAATATACTCCTAAAAATAAGATTGCTTTTTGCAGGATATACTTTTCCAAATAACAATGTCTCTATGAAATCGTGCTGTACTTGTGAAATCATTAGGCCAGACATTTTATAGCTATAGCATCCTGTTATGGCAAGTCAGGATGTAAAAGAAAAAAATAAAGAGGATGAAGGTTTAGGGATGCCTAAACATCTTGTTAAAACCAAGTCAGAAAGAGAAGAGTAAACAATTAGCACAATAAATACACATCCATACGACACAATGTTTTAATTAATCTAAATGTACCTGCACTGCTTTAGAGTTTGTTCCCTTCTGAAGTTATCACTAGCAGCAGAGCTACAACCATTTTTGAGAGAAGGAATTTAGAAATTTGAATAAACTGTCTCATTTGTCAGATGTTAGAAAGATTGACTAGTTGTTTGGTGATCCTTTTCCAGATGACTAGTCCACTGCATGGTCTATTTTTGTGTAAACCAAATAGCAAGAACCCTGTAAATGCAGCCATTAATCCCTTCAGAAAATGAGTGACTGCCTCTATAACCATTTTCAAGAGGATGTTATCAAATGATGTTTGTGATGTGCCAACCTTTTCCTGTGTCCACATTTTTGCCAGGTTCCATTTCATGATTGTGAATATCAGACTTTTAAAATCTACATGAACTTGGGAAAAACTGAATTTGTCTGTAGTATTTAAACTTTGTATTCACAAAGGTGGTAAAGTGCCCACACTTACAGTTCAGGTGATAAACATTTTGCACCACCACCAGTTAAAATAATCAATTTTTAGATTATGGAATCTTAATTAAAGGAAAATTTCATGCTATACGAATTGTTGACTTCCACAAAGGTGACGATCCAAAATACTAAAAAAAAAAAAAATGCCCGAAACAAACAAGGGTGAAAATTTTAACCTAAACCATTTTTTGCTGAGGTCAGCCCCCCTGCATCCCCCACACTTCCCTCAAACTTATATATACCAACTCTACAGTTGCACCAACTCAAAGAAGGGGGGACTCTCCCAAAAGAAGTGAATCGTTGCTAGTACACATTTACAGACCACACCAGCGATGATTTCCTGTGGAAAATATTGATTAATATTCTACCTTTCTGAGTTTTTTTTCCTGCAGGCAACTGAAGCTCAAGGACTTTCACTTTGACCAGCTGCAGAGGAGCCAGAATTTCAACTGTAGCAATAGCACTCAAAGTTAAGAGCTTTTTGCACATAGTGACATCATAAGAGTTACCATTACATTAAATGGCTAGGTGATCACTTCATTGTTTTGAATTATTAATTTTTCCCTTTGAATTTTCAGACATAATTAAAAATACCTTACTTCTTGCAACCTTTGAGATAAGTTGAGTTGATAGATTGGATGATATGATAAAGAAAGGTAAAAGTTTTTGTACTTTATAAAATATTAAACAGCAACTATAACACCAACGATTTTATGGATATAATTGCTCGAACACTCGGACGCCAAATAATCTCCACACTTTATGTTTTATTAAAATAAAATAAAAATCTCCATATTAAGCGCTTTCATCCTGTTAAATAGGACTTCATCAGAATATAATTTCCACACCCGTTCACACTTTCTTTTATATACACTAAGGACTTGTCCCATCCAGTCATTAACTAACATTCATTAAAGAGCATTCATCAGTGTTTAAAGTTACTTTTCACCTCCCCATATAGAATTATAAGCACTAACCCTCCATTAACATTCATAAAAGAACAAAAACAAATGTTTAAAAAGGCCAATCTATTACACTTCCAATATAACAGCAGTGAAAATTATATGTCAAAATCATTATTTGAAGTATCATACTATACTGAAAACTCTGTGAAACAACATTAAATTAATTCATATACCTTAAAATTTAACTAAGACTGAATACTGATATGCTCATTTAACCCTGGGGGGGGGGGGGGTATGATGCTTGTAATTTCATCTACCACTTCATTTCTTTAACATTTAAAAGTGTCTTCATATCTGCCCCCAGGGTTTGACTTTAATGGTATTGCAAAATTAAAACTGGTTCCTTAGGGACAACTTTTAGTATGCTTATACAAGGAATTTGTTTCATTTTTCATTCTAATATCGTATAAATGTCCATAGAGCCTTCTACGAAAACATCGCTCGGTTTTCCCCACATAATATTCTGAGTACCATACATTTTGCACAATACACTAATTGTTTAGAGTCACAATTTCCTTTTAAAAAATGCACTTTGGACCGTAAATTATTTTCTCGCCTTAGGGTATCCTCTTTTGAAATATAAGCACAGTGGGCACATCTCACATTTCCTCATTCCCTTCTCAACTTTGTCATTCAACACTTGATTAGTAAAACCCCCCTCAAACTATCCTTGTAAATTACGTCCTGTTCTATAACTACAAGTTGGGCTATCCCCTAATAATGGATGCATTTCTGGATATCCTCTTAACATGCTCCATCCTGATTTCACTATTTTCTTTATTTCTTCAGTTTGTGGCCCAAATTCTAAGACAAAAGCCCTTTTAAAAAACTCATTTTTATTGTCGCTGTTTAATGGGGGAAAGCCTTTCCCTAATAGTGGAACATGTTTTCTCCCCCACTGTGTTTGTACATAATTTCTAATTTCTTTTACTAAAGCTGGAGGGTAGTGTCTTGTCACAAACATGTCTTCTACCTTACCTAATTCATGAGCTAAATCTCCTGTTTCTGAAGTCATGCGAGCCACTCTCACACATTGTCCTTTCACAATGCTCCTTTTTTGAAACTCAGACAATAAAAGTAAAAACAAACGAACCAAAGCAAAACCAAGAAAAAACGGACTTGCTTGACGAAAGTTTAATCAAAACAAGTAAATCCACAAAAACGAATGTCAGACAGTATCAAATAAGCGCTTTCGTTTGGCTCCTGCCAAACTTTTTCAAACAGTTTATACATCACTTCCTGCTGATTAAATAATTTTAGTCAGTGATGTAAGCAATTAAACCCATTCGAAATATTAAAGAGGCACCATGCCTACTTAAAAGAACTTTTAAAGACAATACTAACAAAGCAATATTTTACAATCAAAGCAATATTAGTATATGTGCCGAACAGAAGGTCAATTAATGTTTGCACAAACAATATATGCATAAATTGCTTTGTTAGTATTGTCTTTAAAAGTTCTTTTAAGTAGGCATGGTGCCTCTTTAATATTTCGAATGGGTTTAATTGCTTACATCACTGACTAAAATTATTTAATCAGCAGGAAGTGATGTGTAAACTGTTTGAAAAAGTTTGGCAGGAGCCAAACGAAAGCGCTTATTTGATACTGTCTGACATTCGTTTTTTGTGGATTTACTTGTTTTTATTAAACTTTCGTCGAGCAAGTCCGTTTTTTCTTTTTTGAAACTCAGGATGACTACTTCCAAACTCTAAATATAAGTTACTCGCTGTGGGCTTTCTATAGATCCTAGATTTAAAACTATTCTCTGTTTTGATGATGAATGTATCTAAGTAATTTATTGATTCTTTGTTCAACTTGTAGGTGAAACTCAAAAAATTGGTGGTATTATTTAAGTAATTTATAAAATTATTAGTCTTCCTTTCTGTTCCATCCCACAAAATAAACATATTGTCCAAAAATCTTAAATAAAGTTGTATTGATGTTTGATATTTGGACATAAAAACATCTGTAACTCCCACTCAGGAAGCACCATATTAGTGTGTATGGGGGTACATGAAGCCCCCATCACTAATCCTTTTTTTTGCTTATATAACTCATCCCTGAAGTAAATGTAGTTATAGTCCAAAACCAATGACATCATTTCCACTATCAAACTGATTTTATCTTCAGAAAATTTTTCTATCATCCTCACTGCTTTATGAAAGTATTCTAACCCTTCATATTTAGGAATCAAAGAAAACAGGTTAACAACATCTATGGTCAAAAATATATAATCTTTAGACCAATTCTCCTGTTTAACCTTCCCAAGAAATCCCATGAGTTCTCAAGAAGATGTGGCACTGAGGTTATTGCCTGTTTCAACCAATGATATATAACCACTCCTATTGGATACATTTTTGAGCCTCTAGCTACCATAATTAGTCAAATGGAGGGTTAATTAAGTCTCTATGGACTTCAGGGATTCCGAGCACTGTGGGTATATAAGGGAACTGTACTTTTAATGCATTATATTTTTTCTATCAGAATTCTTTGTTCTAAAATATATTCTTCAAGGAATGAGTCTGTTCTCTAATATCCTATATTCACTTTGTTGTTGGATACTGAACTATAAGTAACCCCATCATTCAACATCTTAAAAATTTCTCTTGAATAGTCTTGACTATCAAAAAGTGCAATCCCCCTACCTTTATTTGGTTTCATAATTCTAATTTTATTGTCTCTACACAATTGTTCCAAAAGTTCTTTTTTTTTTTGTGTTAAATTTCCATAATCACTATTCATTTTCTGCTTTTGAACTTTTAATTTATACAGGTCTTCCGTAATAACTTTTTCTAAGGTATTAAGTACCGGATGTAAAGGAGGATTAAAACTACTCTTCTTTCGCACCTCTGGAGTCTGATGTGTCTTCCCTAAGTTTTGTTCACTTTTGCCTTGTTTGAAATGTAATGCTCAGGAAACAGTGGAAAGATTATAACTCTCAACTGGCCTGGAAATACATGAGGATCTCTTAGGATGACATGGGAAATTTTGCTAGGGATAGAGAAGTACAGCTTCAGCCCCCATCAAGGCATGTGGTTCAGAAAATAGGTGGTAGATGGATGGATGGATGAAAATCCAGTAGTTTAATCCAGTAGTGTAATCACTACTGGAAGATATTTGCAATAAAACTTCAAGTTATCAACAATGTGAATCTCATCTCTTTTGACTGGCTTAGGCTTTATAAATAGTCTAGCTGATTTAAACTCGTTTGTAATTATCTCTATATTTTTTTTTACTTTTAACTGTAACCTTAGTCTTCTGTTGCAGTTCTGCTGTATAACTTGAAAATAACATTACAAGATCATTTATATAACTTATCAAGTCTCAAAAGTAATATCTTAAGTTGTTGTCTGTAACCTGTATGTTAAGGCACTAATTGGCAATTAGAAAAGTATAGGGATTAGATTATAGCCTTGGCAGACCTCCATTAGACAAACATTATTGATCAAGATAATAGTTTAAGTTTGTTTATGAAGATTCTGAAGTAAAGTCACATACTGAATTGCAAAATGATTGTGATGTAAACCATGAAAAATGTATGACTGTGTTGTTTAAACCAAACATTTTGTAGAGTTATAGTTAACAAGATAAATATTTTGCTTTAAAGGGCTATAAAACATTGCTTCATTTTGAGTTTAAAATAATAAGGTTGTATCTGATATCATCCTGATAAATAAGAAGCCAAACAGTGCTGATATAAAGATCCCACCCAAAGAATTGGTTATTGCTGCACGTATTTTATGTAATATTGCATCCTGACCCACATTTTCCTGCACCAGATTATAACTAAGTTAATATCCGTTGCATTTTACTTGATGGTGATTTGTGATACTGTTTTATCATTAATTTGCTTTGCATTGCTGTAGATATAATTATATTGTGTTCTTTGTACTAACCCTACAGCTAATGTTACTGTGTGCTTAAATGTTTTTGGCTCCAGTTTTGGCTGAAATCGGTCCATTGTGGATCAGTCCAAACTGTTGATTTAAAATAATAATAATAATAAAGAAGCAAGCAAATAAATAAACAAACAAATAAACAGAAAGGACACAACATTACTGCCAGAATATGGAACAATAGGAAGATGTGATGAATGTCAACATTTTTATCATTTTTAACAATTTAGTGAGTGGAAATTATGAAGACACTGCCCTGATTGCCAGTTCATCCAAAATCTTGAATTCTGAATTTATTATTCCTCATCTATTGTGAAAGAAGCTCTTCCAGAAACTTAGTGTGGAGACAGACATTCTCACAGGACATAAGCAATAACATTCCAAATAAGGAATTACTAGACTGGAAAAATAGTTTTGTACTTCTGCCTCTGTTTAGTCAGAAGATGTCTTCAGAATCATGTGATAGTCAGGATGACCTGTATTGCCAGGCAGCACCAAGAAAAATGTCGTGGACAGGGTCTGGACCTATTCAAGTTTTGTCAAGCTGCAAAGTACTTTGACTCCTTCAAGTATAAGCATTATGGAAGGTTCTAGCTTGAGTCTAGGTTTTGCTCAAATTCATCAAAGTCCAGGAGTCTGTACATGACAAGATGACTTCAAGAATTAATTACGAGACAGACCCATCCATCATCTAAGCAGATATCAAGCAAGGGGACATTGCTCCAATCTTATTTTCTTTCTTTTTAGCAGAAGGCTACCACTGTAATAGAATGGACATAGAGCACAGAACAGACAGACATTCAGTCTTGGAGACCTTCATTGAAACTACAGAGGAGAGGTTTCAAGACATTACTTATAGGCCTCCATTGTGTTCACGACTATGTCATCCTTACACAAACTCACTAGAAGTAGCCTGCAGTCTGAACTAGATATCATTGCAAAAGCATACAGATGTCTGAGACTCGCACTGAACATGAAGAAGCCCAGACATCCCCATTAGCCTGAGGCCTTGTAAATGATCCTTCACAATTCTCTATCAAAGGCTAGACTCTGGAAATAGTTGAATACTTTTCTTACCTTGGTAGCTACCTCTTCTTAACACTTAACACTGAAAGTGAGATTCAGCATGGGCTTCAGTATGATAGTGTCACCTTTAAGGGATGCCTTTGGTGTGTTTACATTGACAAAGATCTGTGATAGAACACAAAGATCCAGGTATACAGTTAAGTTATCATGTCTACTGTTGTTTAAGAATATGAAACTTTGGTGACTTAATGACAGCATTTAAAGAGTCTAGAATGTGATATCATTAACAACTCCTCCACAATGGGTACTCTTAATGAGGTCATTGTTACAAAGATCAATGCAATGCTTGTAACAATGACAAGCAATAGTGTAATGATCCTCAAGCAGTGCTTCATTAGACTGATCAGAGCATGCAGATACCTGCCCTTTAATTCTCCAAACTCATATTATAAGCTTGGGTGACTCACTGGCAGATATTCTACAGCAGTCAATGAAAATGCTACAAAAACACAGTGAAGATGTGTGCTAACAAAACAAAAATGGCAGCTGGAAAGATTTAGCCATCAACCTGTCACAGTGTCAGTACAACATGTATCAAGAAAAAGCCAACTTTGAAGGATATTGGCTATAGTTAGCACAGATGATTAAAGCAGTGAGCTTCTTCCTATAGTCCAGGGTTTGATTCCCACATTCTACTATGTGACTCACTTAACAATTCAACATTCAAAAGCAACTCGGAAAATTGGGCTAGGCTCCTCAAAGGTCTCTTGGACCATATGCATAGTAACTACTTATACTCATGTATACCTTGCATTCAAAGGTAAAAAGAGGGAGAACTGGAACCAATGGGAAAGAAACCCTAGCTACTTGACAGGCTTCCTACATGCAAACAGCTGCTGTGTTTTAACTGCTCCTGCGACTATAGGACAGAGTTACTAATTTGCCTTAGGATTTATTTATAACCAAGCCATGAATCAGCTTGAATCAAGAGATTATTGATAGAGACAGTGTAGGTACTTATTCCAATTTCAGCATATTTAATTTAAAAAAGATCAGCACACAGTCTTTTGTAAATGACAACACTTTTAATACAAATGAGATTTTTGTGTTACTATATAACATTTACTCAAGTCTTTGCATAGCGCACTCGTAAAATGTTTCTGTTTAAAATTATATGGGGTCAGCTAACATTTCAGGCTGCCTATTGGTCAGCCTGAAACAGGACCTCTCAAACCCTGTACAGAGGAGATTTAAGCAGCAAGTACCTTTTTGTTTGTTTTAAGTTTTAAATAAGTATACTGAATCTAATTTTGTACTACACTATTGGCTCTGAATGCATCTTTTGTATAACTCCCATGCCATTCTGCTTGAATCTTTTAGAGGTGGAGGCATTTTATAACCCTTTGAGAACTCTTTCTTTTTGGGCTTTTTTTCCTGACACAGTCTAATAATGTCAGTGCTGTGTACTTTGTCAGTAGATAGAGGTAGCATTGTCTTTACCTATGCTAGGAGGTTAAAACTGTATGGGGGGTGCAGGCTGGTGGGATGATACTATGTGTAAGTTCACAGTCAGTCTTGCTCTATTTTCAAAATATCTTCAGTATCCTGCCAGGCTACTGTTTTTATTTGTAGGTTTATTCCACCAGGAAGAATTTTTTTAGCTTCCAGTATCAGGAACTTCCTTTTAACATAAGATGGGATTCTTCCCTTTATCACTGCTAATTCTCAACCAAAGTTCATGTACACGTTTAATTATAGTCAGTTCATGCTTCTAATAATCGTTCGGTGCATGTTAGCCTTTCTACAGCACTGTTGTATATCTTATGTGAGAATACTCTTCAAATGCATAATGCTTGCAGATCTATCTATTGGGAATTTGGAAATGTTTTAAAAATGGCAATATCTTCATTTAAAACTTGATTCATTACTGCAAAATTGCTCTTTTTGTGGCAAGGCATATATTTTACAGAGGAAATTCCAGCATGTAATCTTTTTTTTTTTTTTTTTTTTTTTTTTTTTTTTTTTTTTTTTGTGGTTCATTATCATGTTACAAGTAATTTTGATAGTGCTTTGCTAGAACTTTAACTCTGGGTTTATGTTCTTGCAAAAGCTGGTATCACTTATGTTTTGCAGGAAAAATATGTTAGGAACAGGTCATTGGTGTATTCAATTATCAGTTCCACTGATTTCTGATTAGCACAGAAACACACTATTGTTTGGCTTGCAGTGTCACAGTTGGTGAATGAAGGACTAATTTATTGTTTTAAACATCTTTATTAAAGTATCACTTAAAACACAGGCATATATGGGCTTTTTTTCCCTGACACAGTCTGATAATGTCAGTGCTGTGTACTTTGTCAGTAGATAGAGGTAGTTGTCAGACCCGACCATAAGCTAATCACCCTAGATATCTACATACCGTCCCCACCACTGTTATGAAAACCATGGTAAAATATTTCTCCAAAGCTAACTTCATGCTTCTTAAGACAGAAGTGGCGAACTTCATGACACCCCTGCAGATGGACAATACAGTTACGACTGCTGAATCCTACACAAATGTACTCTATAAGCACTTACACGAGTGCATGGATCATGCTATCCCAAACAGAAACAAGGTGCTATCCTCCAAAAAAAGGAAGCCAATCTGGTAGTCCCCTGCCATAAACAAAGTCTACAACAGAAGGAAGAAACTGTTGCAAAAGAAAGTAAAATCCCATGAGTGGAAGAACTCCCTGGTCAGCTTCAGTAAGAAGCTGCGATCCCTTATAAGATCCTCCAAAGACAGCTATGAAAACAAAATTGCCACTGATTCTAGGAACAACCACAAAACATTCTATAGCTATGTCAAGAATCTCAATGGCAACACCCAGATCTTCTCTGAGTTACAGTACAATGGCACAAAAATTACACAACCAACTGATATTGCCAACATCATGGCAGATAGGTTCAGTGCTAACTTTACCCCCTCTCACCCCCTAAAGGGCCCATATCTATACAGGAAGAATGCAGAGTCCCTGCAATCACAAATACACAGGTAAAAGCTGCACTCTCTAAAGTCAAAAACACAGCATCCATGGGACCGGACAACATCCCAGGCTGCATTTTACATGAACTTCAGAAAGAACTGGCTCCCCCCCTAAGCACCATGTTCAGTCATAGCCTCACATCAGGCTTTGTGCCGACTGAATGGCGCACAGAAACAGTTATCCCACTCCACAAAGTGGGGAACCACCACTGATCCTGGGAACTATCACCCTATTAGCCTGATGAGCCTGGTCTGTAAGGCCATGGAACATATCATCATGGAACTCATAAACAAAGACATTGGTAACCTCCAAACTCTGGACCCCACCCAGTTCAGGTTTATGAAAGGCAGATCATGCCTCCTGAACCTGATAGACTTTTTTGAGGCAATCACCAAAGGTGTAGACAAAAAAAAGGTGGTTCACACAGCCTATCTACATCTCACCAAGGTTTTTGACACCATCCCCCATTCTGGAATTATAGCTAAACTCAATAAACTAGGTATAAATCCCTACAACACAAGATGAGTTGCCAACAGGCTCATTGATAGAACACACACTATGAAAGTTGCAGACTCCAAATCTGACTTCAAACCAGTGACAAGTGGAGTACCACAGGTTCAGTCCTGGGACCTCTCCTGTTTGGTATCTACTTCTCTGAAGTACAGGCTAACACAGAAGGCCTTTGGCTAATGAAGTACACAGATTACTGCAAACTAGGAGCCATAGTCGAGTCCCCAAATGATATGGACATCCTAAAGAAGGGCCTCACTGAGACAGATGCCTGGTGTCAGAGCCATGGCCTCAAGCTCAGTGCCAAAAACTGCATTGTCATCCCCTTTGGTAAAAACTCTGTACCCATGAACTACCACATAGGTGGCAGTCTACTTAATGCCAAATGTATAAGAGAACTTGGGACCAAGGTGGACAGTAGTCTTTCCTTTGATAATCACATCGCCACAGTAGTCAGGAAATCCTTCTACCTGGCACACCTCATCACAAAAGGGTTCTCACCCAGGAAAAAAGAGATATTGTTCCCCACTACTCGACACTCATTAGACCCATTATAATGCCCCTTTTGGAATGTACCTCACAAGACATCTGCAGCAGCTGGAAAGGCCACAGAGGTACCTCACAAAGAGGATTACTGGTCTCAAACAGATGCCCTACACTGACCACCTCAAAAAAACTACAGCTTTACTCCATAGCATATCGCCTACTCCGAGGTGATCTCTGCCTAACATATAAAGCTATGTCAAACCCAGAGCTGTTGGACATGCTACATCTAATGAAATCCCAATCCCTCTGAGCTGCACGCTCTAGGGACCTAAACCTTGTCACCACAATAAACAGGACATGCTGGATGGATAGATTCCTGTCCCAGAGACTTCCCATACTCTGGAACAAGCTACCCATCTATGTCAAGCAAAGTTCCTCATTAGCACTCTTCAAGAAAATTCTTAATGAGTGGATGTGAAATAGGAAATACACCCTGGGGATCACTTCTGTGGCTCTGCTTGACAGGGGCACAGGAAAATAACTTTCTTGGGTGGCGTATGCCAGGGACCTTGTTGGCTAGGCTTACTTAGGCCCTTGGGTCGATAGCCTAGTACCTACCTATAAACCTATGAACCTATGAACAGAAAAGAAAACAAACCATACTAACATTTGTCATGGTCATGCATTATATGTTACATAGACATTTTCTTTCTTTTTAACAATTATTGATTCCAATATTATATAAATTGCTCAAGTTCTGCCTTCCCTTAAACCTCACTCCTTCTCCTGAACATTATTATGTGTATATTCTTCCCACAGATTGCATTTATTTCTAGGGTCTACCTCAAGAGCTTGCATGCCATTCGTTCATGACACATTTCCTCACTGCCACTCACTCATTTCAACAAATGTAGCAACTCCTACTAACTCGAAAAACTGTCATGCAATCCCTAAACCTAAAATCCCTGATTGCTTCCTAAACCTAACAATACCTTCCCCCTCCCCAACCTTAAATTCTCTAACTGAAGCCTTAAACTAAAATCCCCTTCCTCCTGATTTAACCTAAAACGTACCTCCCCACTCCCCTTCCAATGTACCTAGCCTGCAAGCACTTCCGTGCCTAGCATGCAAATAGCTGAAATTACTGTATGGCAGCTTCTTAGCTGAACTTTCAAGTTTGAGCACTAGCAGCTGCCTACATAGGTACTAGTTCATAGATTAGCACTAAGCTAACTGCCCTTGCGAGCCATTTTAAGCCTAGCAAATTATCCCTTGTGAGACTTAAACCCTGCACCTTGTGTTTGTAAGGCAAACACCTTAACCTCTAGGCCACTCTCTCACCGTACAAGGCATTCAAGTCCCTGGCATCGAGGAACTTGTCTTTGAGCACTTACGACTCATGGGCTTATAGTATTCCCTTATTTCTGTGTAATTTATTTCTTCTCTTTTCTAAAAATTCCCCCATCTAGTTCTTTTATCTCATTTGAAATATTCACTACTTCAATTACATTTGGTTTACATTTTGATTTCCATTTTCTAGTGATTGCTTTTTTGGCAGCCAATAACATGAAATGTATTAAGGCCTTACTATGTGTAGACAATTCAGATCTTGTGTCCCAACTCAAAAGACTCATTTTCATAGTTTCAGTGATTTACTTCCCCAGCATTTCTAATTTTTAGAATCTGCCAAATCATTACACTCCCAGAAAACATGTTCCCAGTTGCCTCTGTCTTTTCCATCACATCTCCAGAATTTGCTGTCTACCTGAAGAAAAATTCTCTGAAATCTACTTGGGATATAAAAATACCTATGCAAACACTTCCAAGCAAAAATTCTAAACCTAATTTGAATAGCTACTTCAGAGCTATGCAGTTAAGGATCATTTAAATAATGCAAGCAGAAGGTCATAAATCAAACTGGAAATGGATAATGATGAAACAGGGAAAAAAGACAGAGCAGGATTGTGGAAGGAAATCCTTAAGTAGAAAAAAAACTGTACATAGTATACTCATAATGTTGCAGAAAGTATTCTGACAAATAAGCCAACTTGGGAATGGAGAAGAGATTTTGCCAGTAGGTATTACTGTAAGTAAGTATATGGAAAATAGGTGAGAAGGAGCTGGAATTTACTGAAGAAAATTATCAAAGGAACTAATGTACTGACAGCTGATAACTGCAGAGGGAAAAGTAATAGAGTGGGATGTGGCCAAACAAAAGTTTGTACTAAGGATTATGGATTGCCTTCCCTATCAGGGATTGATATCAGAATATAGATAAAAGACAGAGGAGTACTAATGAAAGACTGACTCTGCTAGAGTTGTTAGTAAAGTCTAGAACAATAGCTGCTGTTAAAAAAGGGATAATTAGTAGGGCGTGTACAATATTGTGTGGTTAAGCCGCGGTGGTGCAGCGGTAGCATTGTTGCTTCACAGCAAGAGGTTCTCCCATTCGATTCTCAGCTGGAGAGCCTTCTGTGTGGAGTCTGCACATCCTCCAAGCAGTCGAGTGGTGTTCGAAAGACGTGTAAAAATGAGCGTGCCTTCGTTGAAGGTTGGGCATCGAGCTGGCACCTCTGTACCGTGAAAAATCTACTGCCAATCATTAGCGGACCAGAGTTCCGCTCTGGCGACCCCTTACTGGAAAAAGCCGAAAGAAGAACAACATACAATATTGTGTGGTTATTTTTTCCAACAATTTTTATTACATTTTTACACATGAATTTAACACAGTAACATGACCAATAACAAATACAATAACTATTTACAAGATGTCTATAATAAGTCCTACAAATTCAATAATTTTTAATATTAAAACAATCAATCAATATTGTTCTAATAAGTTGTTTAATTCTAACAAATAATTATAACTAGATGTAATTTTGTTTATTCTTATCCTAATAGTACGTATTTCATTTTGGCAGACAACATTTGCAATATCTGTAAATTCTACAATTGAAGGTATAGTTACATTCTTCCAATTTTTTGCAATAACTTTTCTAGCTATGCTACAATGCATCAAAGAAGATGAATTTGAGCTTAAGCCACGGTGTTGCAGCAGTAGCATTGTCACCTCACAGCAATAGGTTCTTCCGTCCGATTCTCGGCTGGAGCGCCTTCTGTGTGTAGTCTGCATGTCCTCCCCACGGTTGAGTGGCGTTCGAAAGACATGCGTAAATGGGCATGCCTTCATTGAAGGTTGGGTGTCGAGCTGGCACCTCGGCACCGTGAAAATCTACTACCAATCATTAGCGGACCGGAGTTCCGCTGTGGCGACCCCTAACCGGGAAAAGCTGAAGTAACAAGTGTGATTCCAGGAATTGGAACATTAAGTAATATCAAAGATTCTATCTGACCATACTGCTTGCATAAAATTATTTATGTCCTCCCAAGATGGTTGTAAAACTTATATTCCGTATACTACTAGATACCATGTGCAGCCAATCGTCCTTCAATCTAGAATTTCATTTCCAACAATTGATATCTTGTTTATTGTACATGAGACCAATTTTGTAAGTCACATCAAATTATGCCCCTTCTCAGCACATCTATGTATAATTTATTTTATTTACTCTTTTTGACCAGGTTAGTCCCATGAAGTCAGATAGCCCTTTTCAGGGGAGACCCAAAGTATTTGTTATTCATACTAACTGGGAGAAATGTGGCCAGAACAATATTCTTTCCGAGCACTAGATGGCAGTAGAGGCTTATCACTAGTGCTTGAAAAGGAGAAAGCAGGCTGAGAGTACAGTGCTGCAGAATACTGAAACACCACAAACAGGCTCTATAAAAGAGGAAACTGGGGTTACAGAGTTGGAGGAAGAAGGTCTGAAAACTCCTGTGTGTAGATGGAGATGATGGATCTAGATGAGCCACAAATGCAGATGAAGAAGTAAGTCTGAGTACTCTGGTGGATGGCAGCTTGTGAGAAGTAACTGAGGAAGTGCTGGTAGATGAATCAGGAAAAGGAGCTGGATTGCCAGAAGGTGCTGACAGCATTCTATGGTTATGTTTGACATGCAACATGATGCTTTAATGAGCAGAAAAAAAAAACTTTTGACACATGCAGAATTAGTAAGCAAAAGAAAGAAAAATGCTATGACTTGAGCTGAAAGAAAATAAGGACTGATTCTAAAATAAAAAAAAAAAAACATAAGAGAAGACCAGTTGTAAGAATCAAAACAAAGAGGAGTGACGTTATTAATAAATATGAAATGATGGACAGTATTATTTAACCTTTAGGTTTTAAAGTACAGGACATGCGATCATAAATGCTGTTAATAACAGAAGACTTTTGAGAAATTACTTTTGAAACTTTTAATTTACTTGAAAAAAATTGTGAATGAGGTAGAGAAAACAAGCTCATTAGCACCATGGAATGAGTATGTTTTTTAGAACTTGGGACTGCAGTTAAGGAAGAAAACAAATGTGCAATTCAGAGCATCATTCCTAGAGGAATTTGTCTTAAAGTTTTTTTTCAAAAGTTTGTTTAGACAAATATTATTTGACACTGGGTATGCTGGAGGGGAAAATACAACATGTTTCAAGTGTTGTAGCTGTGAATGGGAAATGAGGAACAGTAAGGTCAATCTAAGGCATATTTTTGTGGAGTTGAGAAGCACTTGGTGAAAGATTGTAATAAAAGAATGTGTGGTCAATGCAGAGAAAGAGGACATACCACAAAAATTGTAGGCCTAAGTGTAGAAACTGCAATGAATTTTGACTTTTTTGGTTTGTCTCATCTTTATTAGATAGGAAAGGTGAGAGGAAGAAGAGAATTTCAGAAGCAAGACAGTCTGAGGATAAAATAACTGAAAGTATTGGTGGAGAAAGTCTTATGGGTGAGATAAATAAAGAAGAAGAAAATCTACCTAGCATGGAGAAGAATGATTGGAATGGCAAGGGAAATATTTTACAAAAAGTATTACAGTGCAAGTGGTGCTGCGGTAGCGTTGTCGCCTCACAGTAAGACGTTGTCCTGTTCGATTCTCTGTGTGGAGACATGCGTGAATGGGCGTACTTTCGTTGAAGGTTGTGCGTCAGGGCCGGCAAATCTGCACGTAAAAATCTATTGCCAATCATTAGCAGACCGGAGTTCTGCTATGGCGACCCCTAACTGGGAAAAGCCAAAAGACACAACAACAACATTACAGTGCAAGACAAAACAGATATGCAGCACTAGAAAGGGAAGAAAGGGGAGAGGGAAATTTTGAGACAGGAGAAGAACAAGAGGAAAATTATGATAAATCTGCTGGGGAAGGATGCAGAGAGGGAAAATAAAATAATGGAAACAAGAAAGAAGCAAAAAAGAAAACAATGACTTAGGAATATTGGCATTAAATACAAACATCATTCAAAATAATGTTAGATGTGTGGTAATGACTGAACAGTAAAAAACAAGGATGGTGGTTATATGTTTATTAAATACAAGTCGTGTGAGGAAAGAAAAAAGGAAAGTATTGATGTTATATGGGGTAAAATATTAAATGGTCAGTGGGGAGTAATTGGTGTTCAGGAATAGGATTTTTTAAATTGAAAAAATAAAGATATTGAATATTACAGTAGTTTAGTAGCTGGAAGACTAGTGGTATATGATATAAGGAAAAGAGAAAGATGTGTGAGGATAACTGTTGATGTGAAGTTGTTCAATCTCGCCATTTGTTCTTACACGTGGGTACGGAGCCGATCCATCGGTTCTGAGCCGGCCACTTTCCAAGCTCAAGATCTCTGAGTAGCTCGACGCACAGTCCCTATCTCATGATGCTCTCTGACTAACCTCAGATCTAGTTTGCCGCTGCAATGGATCGCAAGTTCTTCAGAGAGCTTGGGCCAGTATAATTCTTTTTCTGTCTTTTGACAAATAATACTAATAGTTTTTCGTAGAGTTAATATTTTTATTACAGTTAGTAATCTGTTCCTGTTATTTTTTTTAGGGCTGTGTCCCTCTTGTTGTGTGGATTTTTAGCTGTGTTGGTGTTTTTGGAGTGGTTGTTCTTGGGCCTTGCCCTCTTTTTCATTTAGGCACTTCTGTGCTTCACTGCTATAGTTGAACAGGGCTCTGTCAACTTGATTTCCCTATCCCTTTATACTTAGTCATAAGATAGTGTGCTTTGCTATTTGCTATAAATATTTGCTATAAATATTTAGATAATTGTATGCTGGTAGAAAGTTCAACAATCTTGAACTCCTTATAGTACCTTTTTGTTTCTTATTATCAGGGATCTGATAATTGTGTGTGTTTAATATTATGACTGACCAAAAAGAGAAACAGAAGTCAGGTTTCAAGAGGTGCGACTGTGGGCAGAAAATGTCTATTACGGACAATCATGTGTCTTGTGTATATTGTCTAGGACCTGTGCATTTACAGGAGGACTGTTCTATCTGCCACTCTTTTAGTGGCAGAGTATTACTTGAAAGAAGAAGAAAGTTAATTGATAGAGGGCTGTTGAAACCTGAATTTCGGGAAGCCTTGGATAAGGCTGACCAGACCTCCAAGTCTTCAAAGGGGTCGAAGTCTTTAAGGGTGTCCTCGGTACCCAGGCCCTCGGTTCCAAGCACCTCTGTTAAGGTGCGGTCGCCGGTTCCTAAGTCATCGGAGCCGTGCACCGAACCAATGTTTCGGAGCCAATCATCTGAGCTGGAGCCGGTGTCAGAGGTGTTGAAGTCTCCAATACTTAGATCTATGACTTCTTCGGTCCCTTTGACCCATTCTTCTAGGACCCTTTCAGACGTCGATGTGGACAGTGTGGTGCAGAGGCTCTTAGAGAACCCGGCATTGGCCAAATTACTTTCGGTCTCGTCCCAACTGGGTTCATTTCCTACTACCATCCCTTTGCCTGTGACTACTCCTCCTCTAAGCTTACCTAGGCCTTCAGAGCCAGAGGCGGAAGATCTGATGGTTGTGGAACCCGCGGAGCCGAGTCCTGTCCCAGTGACTTCAGCTCTGTCAACCCTGATCTCTTTGATGCCATTCGAAGAGTCTCGGAGCCGACACTTTCTCATCGGTTCTGGAGGGGGGGGGGGAGTCAAACTGACATGTCGGTTCCGACCCTTCCTCTCGGGGCCTCGGCGCAGATGAGCTCAGCTCCGTCCTCGGGTTCGGAGCCCTTGGTCTTGGGCACCGGGGAAGCCAACTTTTTCTTCGGAACAGCAGGTTCCTTGTGTCGATACTCCGGTGCCTTCGATGCCATGAGGAGGGTAATGTCTGCCAAGACTCTCACTTCCTCAGATCTCTCCTCTTCCTCCCCTAAAATGCCGCGTTCTGCCTCTACATTGCAGGTTCCTACTAAGCGTTGAGACCCAGAGCCTCAGGTAACCCCTTTGGGTGAACCCTGCTCTACTGAGACTTCACCAGACGCTCCCACTGATGAGGTCCCCAGAAAGAGAGTTTGCAAGAGGAGGCATTTGAATCCCCCTCAGGAATCCCTGACATCAGACACCAACTTAATGGAATCAGAAGGGTCCTCACGGTCCCCCTAGGAGGATGTCTCCTTTGCAGACATCCTGGATATACTGAAACAGAGGGGTGACTGGCAGTCCATTACCCCTACTGAGGATGAGTCGGTACTCCTGAAGGCCTTTGGGTCTCAACCTTCCACCTCTTGGGTTACTCCACCCTTCGACAAAGTGATGGATCTGGTTGCTCGAAGGGCTTGTGAGTCCCCTGATTCCATGGAACCAGTCCCTTGTTGGCCCAATAAGTTCATCACTTTCCTCAAGACAAATTGTACCTCACTAAAGGAGTCCCTGTTGATGCCATGGTGGTGGCGGTGGCCACCAAGAAAGAGATGTCAGAGACCTCTTCTAATGTCCATCCTCCTAATAGAGATTCTAGGACTATGGACAGATATGGGAAATGCATTTTTAGTTCTGCAACGTTTGCCATGAGATCACTTAACTACTTAACCCATTTTACCTGTCTTCAACAAGATCTCCTCCAGGAACTTGGAGATACTCTAAAGGGTAACACAGATGAAGCTATTTCTGAGAAGGTAACGGCTTAGCTTTCTGTCCTTAATTCCATTGTCAACTCATCCATGCGGCCCATTTCTTATGCAGCCGATGGGTCAAGTCCTACTCTGGAGGCAGCTTTCTGTCCTTAATTCCATTGTCAACTCATCCATGCGGCCCATTTCTTATGCAGCCGATGGGTCAAGTCCTACACTGGAGGCAGTCAGGGGTCGCTTGGCTTTGTACCCAGATGCCCAGCTAGGAATTGCATCAGATTCTTGGGTAAAAAGCACTGTTACCAGAGGTTATATAATTCCCTTTTCAGAGTCCCCGCCAGTCAGAACAAGAATCCCAGATGTTCCACCCAGTCTGCGGGATCAAGCAGCTATAGAAATCCAAAAGCTGCTAGAAAAAAGAGCCAGTCCCGGCGGACCAGATAGGATCCGGAACTTACTCCAGATTCTTTTTAGTTCCAAAGAAAATGGGGGACTGGAGGCCCATTTTAGACCTCAGCAAGCTCAACGCTTTTGTAAAGAAGGAAAAGTTCAGGATGGTCATGCTTCAGTTGATACTCCCATTCCTGGGAACGGGCAATTGGATGTGCTCTTTAGATCTCAAGGATGCATACTACCACATAAAAATGGCAGACCATCCAGAGATCATTTGGATTTCTGGCTGGGGACCAGTCATTACCAATTCCGAGCACTGCCCTTTGGTCTCACCTCAGCCCCCAGAGTGTTCACCAAATGCATGGCAGTGGTTACAGCTCACCTGAAGTGTCTAGAATTCCAGGTGTTTCCGTATCCGGACGACTGGCTCCTATCCACCACCACCAGGCATCAACTCATTCTTTCCAGGGATCATACGATCAATCTCTGTTCTCGCTTAGGAATAACCATAAATTTAGAAAAATCTGCCTTATTACCATCGCAGCATATCTCCTTTATCGGAGCAGAACTAGACACCACCACCGCCTTGGTCAGATTACCTCAAGAAAGAGTTATCTCTTTACAAAATCAGGTGTCCCACTTGCTAAAAGAAAAGAGAGTACCTGCCTTTCAGGTTTTAAAACTATTAGGCACCATGGCAGCTACCCTCATAGTGGTTCCTCTGGGACGGATGCACATGTGGTCTTATCAACAGCCCCCAATGTCTTTCAAGATCCTACTGACAGACACTTGCAAGAAGGACCTTCTCTGGTGGTTGAACAGTCACCAGGTGACGATAAGTTGACCATTTGTACTTCCCCCTCCCATAGCCATGGTGACCATGGATGTTTCCTGATAGGGTGGGGAGGGATTTTTCAGGGAAGAACTGACCAAGGTACCTGGTCAGAGATGGAATCTCATTTGCACATCAATGTCCTGGAGTTGAGGGAGGTACTTTTAGCATTGCAGCACTTCCACAACTCTCTGCCTTGGGAGATGATTGCGATCCAGATGGACAACATGTCAGTGGTCTGGTACATCAACAAACAGGGGAGAACCAAGTCTTACCCCTTATGCCAAGAAGCCTTGAGAATTTGGCAGTGGGCTGTATCCACCGGGCGCTTTCTGATAGCAACACACATACCAGGGAAATCCAACATGATAGCGGACAAACTGAGAAGAGCAATTCTGTTGCCCCACAAGTGGGCCCTCAAAGAAGAAGTGGCGGAAATGATTTTCCGCAGATGGGGCCAGCCTTGCTGTGACCTTTTTGCATCCCCGCTGAATGCCAAATGCAGAAGCTATTTTGCCCTGAATCCTCCTCCGGGGGACAGCCCAAGGGATTCACTCGTATACGATTGGCCCTTGGGTCTCCTTTATGACTTTCCTCCAACCCCACTGATCCCCAGATTTTTACAGAAAGCAAAAAGCTCGGGAAGGACTGTTATTCTGATAGTCCCTTTTTGGCCTCGGCAGATATGGTTCCCCTTCCTTCACCAATATCAACTGGAAGAACCTTGGTTTATGGACCCAGTGCCAGACCTTCTGACTCACTCGTCAGGAGCTCTTCACCCCTCTCTTCAGTCCCTCAAACTGACAGCTTGACTGCTCCACTTCCCAACCTAGCCAGGTCATATAATTTGTCTTCCGCGGTGCAACATATTTTAGTCTCCTTTCATAAAGTTTCCACCAGAAAACTGTACAACAGCAAATGGAACCGTTTTGTTTATTGGGCCTTTCAACATGATATTGATCCCTATGTCACTCCTATTGATAGTGTTCTGGAGTTTCTGACTATGCTTTTTATTGAAGGTGCAGCAGCAGCCACTGTAAGAGTTCAATTGGCTGCAATATCCAATTTTCTTCTGGGATTTGAGGGCTCTAATCTTATCTCTCACAGATTATGTAAAGCCTTTCTGAAAGGGACTCATCACCTTAGGCCGTCAGACAACCAGTTGCCCCCTGGAATCTAAATTTAATACTATCTCAGCTTATGCTTCCCCCCTTTGAACCTGCATCTTCTTGTCCCTTGAAGTTCATTTCTTGGAAAACAATATTCTTGGTGGCTATTACCTCAGCTTGTAGAGTTTCAGAACTACAAGTTCTTTCTATCAGGCCTCCATATCTGTTTTTTCATCCCAACAGAGTGTCTCTCAGGACAAATCCCACCTTTCTTCCTAAGGTATGCTCCGAGGTCAATTTGAACCAGTCTATTGAGCTGCCCACCTTTTTCAGACACCATTCAAATAAATTAGATTATATGTTACATAAACCTGATGTTCACAGACAATTGAGGTTTTATTTGGACAGAACAAAGGAGTTTAGGAAATCGGAACAACTCTTTGTTTCTCATGCGGACAATAAAAAGGGGCTGCCTGTAGCTAAAATTACATTGTCTAAGTGGTTATCTGATCAACCTTTAGAGCATAGTGTGAAAACACATTTCACCAGGGCTGTGTCTGCATCTCTGGCTCATGCAGCCCGTTTGCCTTTGGACACTATTTGTGCTGCTGCTACTTGGTCCAAACCTCATACGTTTATCACTCATTACAAAGTGGACAGGGCCATCAGGGCTTCCTTTGGTTCCACAGTTCTCAGGAATGTACTCCTGTGAGCCACCCAGGATTAGGGTGCTTTGCACGCTACCCACGTGTAAGAACAAATGGCGAGATTGAACAACTTCACATAACGAAGTTATGTTCTTACCATAACGTTCCATGTGAGTTCTTCATCTCGCCTTTGTTCTTACACTCCCTCCCACCTTCACCCTCCAGGTTCTTGAAGAACGGATATGACTGGTGGTCTGGTTGGTCTAACTAATTTCCTTTACTCCAGCCAGAGTATTTCTTAGCAAATTGTAAATATATGTATACATGTGTGTATTTTTTGGCATTTTGGTATGTTTAGTGGTATTTTTTCTTGCTGGGTTCAGCAAACTAGATCTGAGGTTAGTCAGAGAGCATCATGGGATAGGGATTGTGCCTCGATCTACTCAGAGGTCTTGAGCTTGGAAAGCGGCCGGCTCGGAGATGATGGATCGGCTCCGTACCCATGTGTAAGAACAAAGGCGAGATGAACAACTCACATGGAATGTTATGGTAAGAACATAACTTCTTTTTTATGAATATAGCAATATGATGGACACTAAAAAGATGCCTAAAGAACTTAAAATTTAGTCTTATTATATTTGTCAATTGTGGTGGGAAATTTTACCTGCAATTTGAGAAAGGAGTGGGATCTGAATGCATGATAGGGTGAGTAACCAGGTAAGGCTGGGGTGCTCTCTGAAGCTTTGAACCAGGTTTCTGTGACTGTACAAATGTCAGGATCTTCCAGGGTTAAGAATGCTTGCAATGAGTGCAGTTTCATGTTTAGACAATGCCTTAAGATAACAAACAATGCCTTATTTAAATTTTGTTTCCTAGATGCAGTGGAAGCAACCAACATGATTTTATTTTACATTTTCTTTACTGGGGTAGTGCACTGATCTCAGTGGACTATTTACAGGCACAGCTGTACACTATAATACCAAGACACATAGATATAAATCTATGCAAACTTTAAATACTTATATAAAGTTTACACATGAAAATTTGAAAAGCAAGTTACAAGCAAGGTAGATATGACAGCAGATAATGCATAGGCTGCCACTATGGATTCTGTTTGAGTTTATTGTTTCACACTAGCTTAATTGAACTAGTAGTAGGGTAGGAAAAGGAGGAAAAAAGAGTTGAAGAGGTCAAGGAAATTCAAGAGTAAGTAAATATTTCAGCAGATTACTAAATGCAGCTGAAAGACTGAATACAGATAGGAAAGGTCGCTGGGTTTAAGTGCTGTGATAAGACTGGTGACATTGGCATGAAGTTTAAGTGTCCAGATATTCCCTAAGTTCAGGTCTAAACTCTGTATATGAGGGGAGTTCTTTCAGATGAGGTGGACGTGATTCCCAGAGTTTAGGGTCTTGTGTGGAGAAAGCATGACTGGTGTGGTGTACTTTGGTTGTAGGTGTGGCCAGACCGGGTGGTGTGTTGTGAAACATGTCTTAAGTTATAGGATGAGGTTTTAGTAAAGAGATTATAAGCTAAGGGTAACAATGAGTCAGAAGTAAGGGTTTTGTAGAGCAGGGAGACCAGCAAGAGATCAGATCTTTGTTTGATAAGAAGCCATCTAGCTGTAGAAAGTTGTGCAGTAGTGTTCTTGATGCAATGAGTTTGTGATGAAACTTCAAATTTGATATGACATAATGGTTTAATCTAGTGTTTCAAAAGAAAGATGGGGCAGCACTGATGCTTAACCACAAAGAATACAGAGACAAAACCTCAGCAACCAATCCAAAGAAAGTTTAATAGTGCATTACTACAGTAGAGAAGGCAGCAGGTTTGTGGGAACAGCACAGATACTTCTGGATGGGGCTCAATGACGTTAGTCTAGATGGAGGTGGCATTGTGGGAACAGCACAGATACTTCTGGATGGGGCTCAATGGCATTAGTCTAGATGGAGGTGGCATTGTGGGAACAGCACAGATACGTTTGGATGGGGCTCAATGACGTTAGTCTAGATAGAGGTGGCATTGTGGGAACAGCACAGATACTTCTGGATGGGGCTCAATGACGTTAGTCTAGGTGGAGGTGGGGCGGCCACATGTTCTCTATGCCCTACTTTTTTCTCTTTTGTTTATTTTTTTTTTTTCTGCTGCCTGGATTCTTTTTTTAAAGTAAAGATTCTTGAAATATACTGATGGAAAAGACCTGGACTCACTACTAGTCAAGCAAGTCTTGCTTATAATGTTTTAATCTGCAACTTATATTTGGGAAGAATAAAATGTAAGTAGTGATGTGTTGTAAATGTTACTAATTGTGGACAAATGTCTTGATGCTGTTGGTCTCTAAAGTAGCTTTTCATTTTTGTTTACTGGAGGGTCTAATCTTTGATCTGGGGTTCATATTTCATTGTTTGGGAAGGAGATGGGGCACCAAAAGGGCATAACATTTAAGAAGATTATTCAGTGCACGTCTTTTCAAGCAACCACATATTTCATGGTAGGCCTTCATTTCTAGAGCTCATCTTTTCAGGATTTTGTGTCCAGTACCTTGGAAGAATATGTTTCATATTTTTGAGCTACAAGGGTTTTGTCTGCCAACAGGGAAGTGCTTTTGTTTCACACATGTATATATTTGTTTGTTTTTATGTGTGAAGGGTAGTTTGAGGTACTGCATCATTTATTTAAATGGTTTTATCGTAGGTGGTAAAGTGACAAAGTGAATAGTCTTGCTGCCTCACAGAGTTGTCTTTTGTTCAATTCCTGGGTGTGGTGCCTTCTTTGTAGAGTCTGCTTGTTCTCCTTTCATCCATGTGAGTTTTTTCCAGGTGAACCAGCTACTTCTCACCTCCCAAAGCCATGTAGTAGATGAACTGGTATTCTGAATATTGCCTAAAGGTGTGCATGTCATGTGCAAGTCAGAATGTGCAGTCTGTGATAGCCTGATGCCTGTCCAAAATATGTTTTAATACCTTATACTCACTGGTTGCTGGGACTGGTTCCAGTATTTTCCTGAGCATATAAAGGATAAAGCAATCACATAAGAATACATTGTTGCATTTAAGAAAGAAACCATAGAAGAGTTAGAAAAGTTAGAGAAACTGTCATCATTAAAAAGAACTGGACTAACGCATATGCATTTCACCTATCGCTGCCCCTCTAAAGCCAAATAAAACAAATTAAATAAGTCAGTGTACAGACATGAGAATAATAAAAACATATAAGAGAAAAGGAACGATATCTAAAATGAAGAGTGGATGGCATTATAAGTTAATGAAGTGGAGCAAATGTTTTCAATAAACTTGATTTAAGCTAAGCTATCATCAATCAGAATTACAACCAGAGAAAAGAAACATTACTGAGCCTGGCACCCCACACACAGCTCATAATGTATTTAAAAATATTATTTTGGGGGAGCTTAGAGTCACACATATTCAAGCATATATATAATGCAATGGGTTACCCAAGGGACAAAGAATGTAAAAAAATTAGGGTTATCTGGATGGCATCATTATTTTGGAAAAACACAAAACTACTACAACAGGCTGAGAAAATACTTGATAGACTTAAAGTGAATGGATTAAAACTAAGCAAAGGGAAATATGAATTTGGCAAGTCAATACCTGAATTTTGTGGCTTCATACTTTTAGGAAAAAAAGAACATCACCTGATCCAAACAAAGTTCTGAAAAAGTTTTGACAAAACCATTTTTCAAAATCATACTTCAAAGAAATCCTAATTAGTAGCTGTAAGTTGTTTGTCTTTTTCCCGGTTAGGGGTCGCCACAGCAGAACTCCGGTCTGCTAATGATTGGCAGTTGATTTTTATGGTGCTGAGTTGCCAGCCCGACGCCCAACCTTCATTGAAGGCACGCCCATTCACACATGTCTTTCAGAGGCCACTCGACCATGGGGAGGACATGCAGACTCCACACAGAAGGCACTCCAGCCGAGAATCGAACAGGAGAACCTCTTGCTGTGAGGTAACAACGCTACCACTGTACCACCGCGGATCTAATTAGTAGCTGTAAGTGCAAATGAAAAAATCTTTAAAGAAGCAAGAATTTCCAAACTCAAAAACAAACTTAATTTTATGTTTCATTTTAAAATGGAAATATCAGATTTCTGCTGCAGTACATCAAATATATATTCAAATAAATGACTGCATCTCAGCAACCTTACCATTGCTTGCACATTATACCTACAGTATCAGTAACAGAATTATTCATCCATTTGTTTTTTGTTTTGGATATAGTAACATATATATATTGATTTTTTTTGTTTGGTTTTTAACAATATAAATAAACAAAAAGCCAACATCTCTTGGACGACAGCAGCTTTGTTCAAATTCATGCTGGGTCTCAGATGACACTATACAGTATATTTTATCTAAACCATTTACTGGAGTTTATACAGATATTCAAATACTGTTTATATTTAAAATGACTGCTGCACAACTATAACTATTACTATAAACAATCAGTTTAAAATGATTAACTAGGCATTTTACACAAACCTGCAAAAGAAACTATAGGGCTTAAAGAAGATTAATGGCAAAGTCATGAAATGGAAGTGAAGTACCATCAAATAAAGTGCTTTCAGCATGATAAAGTTATCAAACAATGATGCATCAATCACTATTAAAGCAGGGGCCAGGGACATGCTGATTAAAATTTGATTTCTTTCCTTTTCCCATATTGAGCTGCATCCATCCTCAACCCCTTTTCCCATTTTGCACATACAGTTGGGATGTCACTTATACAGTGACAGTTGTCTTGATCCAAGGTTTACACCACCAGGTGGCTAGCCCTGCCCGAGTAGTTCATTCGCACCACTCACTCACACACACACTCTCACCCATGGCCAATTTAGAGTGTCCAATCCACCTACTGCATGTCTTTGGAATGGGGAGGAAGCCGGAGCACCTGGAGGAAACCCATGTGATTGCAGGGAGGACATGTAGACTCTTCACAGAAGGCACCCCAGCTGAGAATTGAACCGAGGAACCACTTGCTGTGAGGCGACAATGCTAACCACGAGCTGCATAAAGCAACATAATACATATAGAAGGTTATGATCTGGTCTCCAATTGTAACCATGTTATTATGTGTTCGAGACATGACTGCCAGGAAATTCACCTCAAGATTGAAGCTCAAGATGTGAATCTTGGCATTCATGTCAAGAACACAAAACTGGTTATGATTGGTGATACCTGATCATAACTCTTTGTAGTGCATGAAATTTTACCTACTCCATGTACTACCTGTTACAAAAAAAAAAGGCTGACGTGTTTTACTGGCTTTGAAAGACAGTAAGGCTCTTAGCAAGTGCTGTCTCATAGACAGCAAGTAAAAAGAAGAAAGGGACAGTTTTTAAATACTGTCCTAATTTAAATAAGTTACTTGCAGACTGACATCTGTAAACTTCCATGGACATAGGAGGAAGGATATTCAGGGTCCATTGAGAGTGAAGGAATGTCCTTTACCTTATACCAACTGTAACAGTGCTTAGGGGGTGTATAACAATTGTTACACACCTCTGAAAGTGATATTATGGTTGAGTCTGGTGCTACAGAAGCACTTAACCGGTTTATTTTTTTTTCCAAATTTGGTTTGTAATCATGGCACTAAATGCACTAACTGTATGTTACATTCAAAGGAAGACAGAAAATTTTATGCAAACTATGTGTGTGTGTGTGTGTGTGTGTGTGTGTGTGTGTGTGTGTGTGTGTGTGTGTGTGTGTGTGTGTGGTGGGGGGCTGTGGCTTCTAATAAAAAGAAACAAAAATTAAGACAATCCTAAGAACATCCTGGTAATCATGTTATTACTGCCACAATGACTTGGGTAACACAGATTATTATTTTGACAAGTTAAGGCTTGAGGCCACAAAGAGGTAAACGATTTGTGTCATCCTCAAAATACATCACACAAGAGTAACTCTACTGCAGTTTCAAGCAAATGGCATAGTGGAGATTTCTGGCTAACACAAAATATTGAAGGAGTGTAGATGTTCAGCATGTTTAAAGGATATTGGAGTACAATACATCCCAGAATAAGGGAAACACCAGCTAACCTGATGTATAAATATGAGTTCAAAAAATTAAACCCATTCATTCATTCATTCATTTTCTAAGCCACTTGTCCTGGAAATGGTTGCAATGGCAGCAAAATAAACAGGGTACATAAGGCTTCCCCATCAGAAGTCTTCCACTCATCCTGTGGGATCCCCAAAGATTCCCATGCAAGCTAAGAGATACAATCCATCTAGCACGTCCTGGGTTTGACTTGGAGCCTCCTCCTACTGACTCATGTCTGGTACATTGCTAATGGGAGCAACCCAGGGGCATAATCACAAGTTTCACAAACCACCTCAGCTGAATTGTCTAAATACACTGGACAGGTGACTGTAATTTGAGATTCTTCTACGTTGCCAAATTCCTCATCATCACAGACACTCCGCCTAGTTACCCTCTAAACGGAAATCATTCTGCCATATATATTTGTAGTATTATCCCTTCAATCATTAACCAGAGCTCATGACTAGAGATGTGGATGGGGACATTGACTGGCATGTAAAATGAGAGTTCTGTCTTATGACTCGTTGCTTGCTTCCCCACCATAGTGTGGCACAACACATGTAATACTGTTACACCTATAGAATGATTATTCACCTGATCACTATTGCCAGTTCTTGTTAAGAACACCCCAAAATACTTGAAGTTCTCCACCTGATGTGGCTATGTCTGTCACCTTCAGCAAACAATCCATTCGATTCTAAGACAGAACTACGACACCTAATTTAGAGGTGCTGATTTTCATCCCCAGCTACTTCACACTAAGCTTTGAAGCCACTACATGTTGCAAGTCTAATAGACCTAATAAACTACCACCTAACTGGGTAATTTAAATTACTTTGAGATTAAATTTGTAGATTTAATGCTGTTAAATAAACATACTTAGTTTGTTCCCTTTTCCACCAGGTGTTGAAATATACTCGACTTATTACCATCCTGTAAAGTTGGACTTGTATTGGACTTGGTAGGAAAGGGGTCAGCTCATAATTCAGATCACATTGGATGAGAATTTAGTGTTATACTCTCAATGAAACCAGTTCCCTCATAAGTTATGTACAACTTAAAAGTTCTGAATAAAGAAAAGATAAAACAACACATAGTTGTCAAGAGACTGGAATGATTTGTGCTCCATGAGGGGTGATTTGTCATGGCATATTTGTACTTGTCTGTTAAACATGATGTTAAGCATAAGTGCCAGAAACCACAACTTGATATAAGAAAATGGAAAGATTGATAAAATTAAAAAGAAGACATATATTTACTGAAAAATATAACACTAGTAAGCATAAAAAGAGGTTAAATTAGGCTTCTATGCATCAGGACTATAGTAGAATCATAACTTAGATGTAAAGATGTTCTCATTACAGTCAAGAGCAGTAACAAAATTTTACTTTGGATATGTGAACACATGGGGAAGCAGTAATACATATGGGTCCATTACTATGTAACAACAATATGGCTTCTCATTTAACAAATATTGTCAATATGCTTCACATACATGTTGCTAGCACCCATGTCTCTGGTATAACTTCATATCAGTATATACCCAACAAATCAGATATAAACTTCTCAATTATTGTTATTATTACTGAGATGGTCAAGCAATGCTTAGCAGGAGTGAGACAAATAGCTAGTATGATGCACAGCAATTTATCTGCACAATTTATTTGCATGAGTAAGGTGATCTGATATTAAAGGATGATCTAGTAAAACCACTTATCAGTGGGTACTGTCCAGAGAGTAATGCTTATGTCACATTGTCCCTGTTCACAAGAAAGGCAGAGTAAACTTAGTGGATAATTACACACTGATTAGCTTAACATCAATAATTAGATGCTTGATAAGTATCCTGAAGTGCCAAAATTGGTGCTTACCACTTTTAGACCTAAACCAGCATGGATTTGTACAAGGCTAATCAACACTTATCAATTTATACAAATTCTATAATCTCACAGTTAGACGTTGCCCGTTCGATTCTCAGTTAGAGCGCCCTCTGTGTGGCGACATGCATGAACGGGCGTTCCTTCGTTGAAGGTTGTGCGTTAGGCCCGGCAAGCCAGCACGTAAAACTCTACTGCCAATCATTAGCGGACCAGAGTTCCACTGTGGCGATCCCTAACTGGGAAAAGCCAAAAGACACAAACAAACAATCTTTGTACAGGTCTTGATGTGGGACTGGGAGTAATTGTAGCATATTTAGATCTTACAATGGCATTTGACACAGTCGATCACACAGTCAACGTGCAGAATACAAAACTGGATAATGTAAAGAACTACGTTACATAGTGATTTGAAATATAGTTAAATCACAGATTCCAGAGAGTTAGTCAGAATCGGAATCACATTTATTGGTCAAGTATGCGCACATACAAGGAATTTGACTCCGGTTTCAATGACTCTCCACACCATATATACAACTATTAAGAACAAGCCAAAAAAAAGTAAATATACATATACATATACGTATACATATACATATATAGATACAAGGTGCAAAGTGCAACTCAGTGCAAGAAATACTGAATAAACTCTGAAAGAAACATGTATTAATAATACTCAGAGGACTGGGAAAAAGAATACCTCAGTCTAATAAGCTGAGTTAACAGTTTATGAACTTGATGCCCTATGGAAAAAACTGTTCTTATATCTGCTTGTTTTGGTGCGTGTTAATCTAGAAAGCATGGCCAATTGCAATAGTTCAAAAAGAAGGTGGCCTGGATGTGAAGGGTCGGTGATGATTTTCCATGCCCTTTTCATGACTCTGGAATAGTACAGGTCCTGTAAGGAGGGCAAACTAGCACCAATTATATTTTCGGCAGACCGACTATTCGATGTAACCTATTTTTGTCATGATTAGGCAGAGATCCAAACCACACTGTCATGGATGTGCTGAGAACCGACTCAGTGACTGCTGTATAGAACTGAATCAACAGTTCCTGTGGGAGGTTGAATTTCCTCAGCTGTCTCAGAAAGTACATTTGCTGTTGTGCCTTTTTTATGATGGACCTTACATTGGTTTCCAACGTCAAGTCCTGGGAGATTATAGATTCTAAAAACTTGAGCGATTCCACAACTGACACAGCAGTATTAAATATATAGACAGGGGGAATAATATTGTAGTACAACTCCTAAAGTCCACTGTCATCTCCACAGTTTTAAGAGTGTTCAGCTCCAGATTATTCTGAGTACACCAAAGGGCCAGCTGCTCAACCTCCCGTCTGTATGCAGACTCATCACCATTCCTGATGAGCCCGATGATAGCTGTATTGTTCACTTATTTAAGTTTAACAGAGGATTCCTTAGAGGTGCAGTCATTAGTGTAGAGGGAGAGTAGCATCGGGGAGAGCCCACATCTCTGGGGAGCACCTGTATTTACTGTGCGATAGCTAGATGTAAATTTCCCCAGTTTCACATGCTATTTCCTATTAGTCAGAAAATTGGTGATCCATTGACAGGTGGAGGCAGGAACAGAAAGCTGGGAGAGTTTTAAGTTAAGAAGTTCCAGAATTATTGTATTAAATGCAGAGCTAAAGTCCACAAACAGAATCCTTCCATATGTCCCTGGGTTGGCAAGATGTTGCAAGATATAGTGCAGGCCCACATTAATTGCATCATCCACTGACCGGTTGTAAGCAAACTGAACGGGGTCTAACGAGGGAGCTGTAATATTCTTCAAGTGAGCTAACACCAGCCTCTCAAAGTGAATCAACTGAACTGGATTCAATTAAATCAAGTGTACCTCAGGGACTGGTCTTAGGGCAAATTTTATTTAACTTAGTTTTTCTTTTACTCCTAAGTATTCTAAATGCTGGACAAATAAATATGCTGGTTACATTCAAATGGGATTGTAGAAACAAGACATTCAGATATTGACTATTTAAACCAGTATTTGCAGTCATTGAATGGATGGATGGATGACTTCACCCTGTCTGAGCTTTAATGTTACATAAATGTAAAGTGCACACATTAGGGAATCTAACAATTAACTCAGACATTTTTTCTGAATAACACTATTCCGGAAGAGCGTCATTAAGTACATGGGTAAATTATTAGTAACAAGCTGTATGCACCAGAAAAAAATGTGATGAGGGCCAGAAGTACAGGAACTTAAATACATATTATAACTAATGAGGTCAATCTTATCCAGGAAGACTCAGATCCATAATAGCTTATTTTCTAGTCTCATCTAACATGTGTTAGAGTACAACTCTAGTTTTTGTGGATACTCCAGAATTCATCCTCATTTATTGGAAGAGATGCAAAGATGAGTCACCAAATTTAATCCAGCTTGTTAACACATAGACTATCATCAGGGGCTACCATACACTGACTTGTACAACATCACAAATTGGTATAGGTATAAACTCTGCTTGGCCTATAAAGCATTAAATGATGAAACACTAAGAGTGCTGGTCTTGAATTAAATGTAAGTTCTAGATTCAGCAGACACTACAGCCTTAGATGTTGCTATTCCAAAATTTAAAAGCTTGAGGAGGAAGAGATTCATATCAGTTCTTATTCTGATATTATGGAATTGTATTCCAAAATGTTTCAAACAGTGTGAGTCTCTGTGAACATTTAAGATGTTATTAGATAATGTGGTTGATATTTAATGTTTTCAGCCTAATAATTTGGAGTCTGTTTTCCAGGTCATCCCTTAATGGGCTGAAATGCACTGATCTATGAATCTACAGTCTCTTGAGGGTAAGTGAACAACATCTGCAAACAACAAAGATGGAACTATAACATCTCCAGACAAGATATTTCCATTCCTTAGTTATGTTTTGATATTCTGTAAATGAAAATCATGAACAGCTTGCTACCCTGAATGTATCTGATTTAATAATTGATGATGCTTAGTTATTAATAATTAATGTATTAGTTAGCAATTAATAACTGATCAGGCCAATTACTGAGCGTAACTCCCCCTTAGGATGTATCTGAATATAGATGTCAAACAATTAGAAATTAGAAAGATCCCAAAGGTCCCTGACCAAAAATATTACAGGTCTAAAGTTTATCAGCTACCAAAACAGGCTGGAAGCTCTATACCCTTATTCAGTGTCTTACAGACTTTTCTGGGAAAATCTGTGTCTCACTTACAAGACCATTAGAGACCTGATTATCCTAGACCTCCCTCATGTGTATAAATTCAATATCTCCACCAATACTACAACCAGAGACCTAAATATTCACCAACAGATAAATAAGATGTGGTGGGGCAGGTTTATAGTCCAGTGCCTTTCAAATCTCTGAAATAAACTTTCCCTGCATGCTTAGCAGAGCAGCTCACTATCTTCCATTAAACATAATTTAGGTGACTGAATAGGTATCTACAAATTTACTCTGGGATTAACTGGTATTGCCCTCCTGCATAAAGGAGGTGGTGAGGCCTGATGGAGGCAAGGTGTGAATGGTCACATGATTCAGTGGCCTTGGAATACCAATGAATCTAAATACTGAGAATATGAATCAAACATGTTGCATTGGCACCCTCCCCCAAGACTTTCCATGGTGCATGGTCATATGCCTCCTCCTCCAAGTCCATAAAACATACATAGATAGTATAAGCAAACTCCCTTGATGCCTCTAATATTGCTACAAGGCAAACAGCTGTTCAGCTGTTCCATGACTAGGGCAAATCCATATTGCTCCTTCTGAATTGGATGCTTGACTATTGTAGACAGTTTATTTTCCAGTAACAGCACAATTTCTTCCACTAGTAATGGAAAAGAGATTTAGAACATAAAAAGCAAAATGGGGAGATATGTGTATCTCACATGACAGACAAGATGGTGTAGTTCACAGAAAGGGCAAACTGTTTTTACAAAATAAAACAAACATTCACCTTTGTATAGTCCCGAGACAACTCTAGGACATCTCACCGAATGCACATTTCACGGAAACGCATATCACCGAACACAATTCACCGAAAGCACAATTCACAGAAAACACAATTCACCAAAACACATTTCACTGAAAATGGTATATGGCCTTGTCCTCACTGTAGTGTGACCCTGGAGTTGGTATATATAGTAGGAGGTGTGGGCTTCCAGGCTACAACTAACTCACTCACTATAAAATGTAGGCTTCTAACTTAAGAAAGTACAAGTGTATGTAAAGAAAAAGAATTCTGGAAAGAATGTAATCATAGACCATGACAACTGCTGCAAATATAAATAATTAAATTATATTCTAGCCCATTGCAGTAAAAAAAGTAAATTAGTTTAAAAATGTAAACTGTGGCATAAACAGTGTATGTCTGGCTATATCCATATCAGATGTTATCAAAGTAAACTGATTATGACACCTTCCATTCACAAATGTTAGCTGATCTTTCTGTCTTAGTCTTAATAACATTTTTCCAGCCCTCCTCCAAAGACTTTCACATCTGGATAAATTAAAGATGGTGGTCTATAAATTTAGGATTCTCTTTTCCCTTGGCCCTTTAATTTGGCAGCAGCGAAACATTCACATTCTTTAGTGAATTCAGCATTTTCCTTTCCACATTTGTTATACATCGAATTTAATTCACCCTTCACATACTAAGCATCTACTTCTAAACATTCAGTACTAAAATTATCTTTACCCCTGACCTTCACTCCCAATATTCTGTTTCTTATAGCTTACATTCTTAATCCTCACTCTATCTGCTCAATTGTTCAGTTTCTTTTCCTGACAACTTTTCTCCTTCCCACAGTATTCCCACCCCTACCCCATTTATGTCTATATGCCTTTTGGTTTTCAGATTGGTGAAATATAGTGCTTTAGAGATAGCAGCTATTTTTTCTCCAATTGTTCCTATATTTCACTAATTCTATCACATCTCTCCCCCAAACTACAATTGTCACATTCTCTCCATCTTTCTTTAAATTTCTTTTTAACACCTGTACTGAATTATCACTTAAGACATAGGGAAACATACATTTATATAAAAGAAAAAAAACATGTTAACACGTTCACAATTACAAACAGTATATATCACATACATGCTTTTATACAATTATCATCCATTTAACATTATAGAAATTTCTCAGTTCCTCACTCCTCCTCTAAAACATTATTCTGCATGTATAGTTCCCACAATTTCCATTTTTCCTATGTAGCCTTTTTAAAGATCCTACTTCCAGTTATTTTATTTAGGTTACAATATTCACTACTTCAAGTGCAGTGGCTTTAGAATTTGATTTCCATTTCCTTGTAATTGATTTTATGGCAGCCACCAGAATTAAACTTAATAAGGCTTTACTGTGTCTAGGCAATTCAGATCCTGAATTCCCAGCTCAACAAATAATTTCCTTATTTACACCCAGTATTTCTGACACAGTATCTGTAGGGAATTTTTAAAGTCTGCCAAGTCATTACACTCCCAAAGCATATGTCCCCAGTTACCTCTTTCTTCCTCATCACACCTACAACATTTGCCATCTACCTGAGGAAAATTCTTTGGAGTCTGTTTGGGATATCAAAATACCCATGCAAACACCTCTATGCAAAAAATCCTAAATCTTCTATACTTGTATTGTTGCATACTTGGGAGCCATGCATATGTCCTCCTATTGTTTTCTTGTGAATTGCTTATCCAGTCTCTCTTCACAATCTTTTCTAACCTCCTCTGATTGATTCCTATAATTATCATGCAATATTTTATATGCCCTACTATTATCCCTTTTTTAATTGCGGCTTCTGTTTTAGATTCAACTAAAAACTCTACCAGAGCAAGTCTTTCACTTAGAATTCTCCTATCCCTTTCTCTTTGTCTATACTCTGATATCAGCCCCTGATAGGGAAGGCAGTCTCTAGCATGCAGTCCAAATGTCTTCTTGGTCTCTTCCCAGTCTTCTTGGTCTTTCTCTTACTTACTGTTCTATACATTCTATTACTTTCTCTCTCTCTAGTTATTTGCTCCCAATATCTTGGTTCCTTTCCCAGTTTTCTCCAGTAAATTCCACCCCTGTTGCCTATTCTCTGTACACATAATTGCATTCATTCCTACTACCAGAATCCCTTTTCTCTACTCCCACATTAGCTTAGTTCTTAGATTACTTTCTGCCACTTTATGAATATAACATTTTGAATGGTTGCTGTTATCCTCCCTAAGGATCTGCATCCAAAAATTCCTTCCCCTCCTTATTTCTGGAATTTCCACATGCTTCATCATCATCATCCCTTTCCACTCTGAATTATACCTTTCTGCTTGTGTTATCTATATGAGCCATAACTACGTAGCTCTAAAATATCCATTCAAATCAGGTAATCCCAAACCACTTTGTTCTATTCTGTTGGAAGAATTAACTTATTCCACTTGACTCCTGGCCTCCTCCCCTCCCAGGTAAAATCAACTCTTTACTAATTACTGTCCACAGCTTCTCCCCTGGTTGATAAAAATATACCTGACCAACATATAAAACTAAACCGAGTAAAGCATTTTCACTGATTGTATCTTGCTATCCATATCCATAAACAATAGCTTCCAGTTTCTCAATTTTCATATTATATTTTGTTTAGTCTCTTCACATATATCCTTAGCTACCATAACAGAATCCTTTTTGACCCATACTCCCAAATACATTTGGGTATTGCTGAAGCAATTCATATATAGGTATATAGTTTGCAGCTATAGCCTTTGTTTTGTCTGCATTCATTTTATATCCTGAAAAAATAAGCTTGAAACTGTCTCAGAATGTTCCACAAGACTGACAAGTCCTTTTCTGGTTTTATCAGGTACAAAATAATATTGTCTGCAAATAAAGCCAACTTTTCTTGATTACCATACTAATTATATCCTAGAATTTCTGAGTCTCTTCTTTTCTTTGCCATTGTCTCTAAATACAGTGCAAATAACAAAGGGGAAAGAGGACACCCTTGTCTGGTTACTCTCTTCAGATATAACTTGTCAGAGAGGTACCCTCCCACTTTAATGTTTGCTTCCGATCCACCATATATACTCCTAATTAACCTTAGTATTGTATCAGGGAATGCAAATGTTTCCATTGCTCTACTCATAAAATCCCAGCTTACTCTGTCAAATGCTTTCTCTGCATCAAGACCCACCAACAGCAGTGGTATTTTCTTATATTCTGCTTACCTCTTGATCATCATTGTTCTATTTATGTTGTCAAATGTTTGCCTCCCCTCCACAAAACCACATTGATCCATATCTATCAATTTTGGCAAAACCTTTGCCATTCTTTTAGCTATATATCCATAAACACTTTATAATCATAGTTTAAAATTAAAATGTGCCTATATGAAGCTAGATCTGATGGCTCTTTACCATCTTTAGGTATTACAGCCATTACAGCTTTGTTCCAGGATATTGGCACTTCCCCTCCTTTTTAAATACTATTAAACAAAACCTTACAAATAAATTATCACTTTCTTCCCTACAGATCTTTATCACTTTCTTCCCTACTAGTTTTCAAACTTCCAAAGGAAAACCATCTATTCCTGGAGACTTTCCTATATTTAATTATACGTCACCATATTTATCCATCTCCTATCTTAAATGTTATTTGTTGAGTCTCATCTACATCTAACTTTGATATACTTAAGTCTCCCGTAAATATTTCCAGTTGTACTGCTACTTGATTTCCACATTCCTATGCTTTATACAAATTTCATAAAATCTGAAATAATATCTCTCGTACCTCTTCAAGACCTCTGGTTATTTTTTCTTGTAATAGGATTCCTAAGTTTGGTAATAACCCTTTCTACTTTCTGTTGCTCAAGTTGTTATGCTAAGGGTTTTTGTGCTTTGCATTTATTATCAAAAATAGTTGATTAACAGCAATCTTTCTAAACCCATGCATATTATTCAGACATTCCCATATTTTCTAAGAAACAACAGCCAAGAACCATCAAAAACAGATTTAATCACTCTCCATTGCTTTGGCAAAGCCTTCAAGGAGTACAGAAGCACTGGAGAGTGATTAAATCTGTTTTTGGCAGTTCCTGGCTTTTGTTTCTTGGATTTGCTGTTCATTTTTTGGTTGGTTGTTTTATTATTCCCTTATTTTCTCTTTAGCACTCTGCAGTTGCATCTCTTCTTGTTATGCAAGATTCATGATATTTTGTAATACTTTAACCTTTGTCAGCCCCTCTAAATAATTCTTGTTACTTCTTAACCAGATCCTTTTATATTTCTACTTTATTTTAAGCTCTGCTTTCATGTTATGCCACTTACTAGCTATAACTTCTGAAGAAATTTCTATCTTCCCTAACAGTTCTCAAATAATTTTCAGTATCCATTCCTTAAATTCTTCTCCTTTTAACAGGTAGGTGAGGAAGCACCAGTATTTCATTTTTACTTCATAACCCTGCATTTTTATCTTAGTTGTTATGGTTCATGATCTGAAATAGTTATTGGACGTGTGTCGAAGCTTTCAATTGAATGCACACATTTCTGTAAAATACATTACTGGATTCACATCTTCCATACCACACATTTTCATAAATTTCTTCAGAAATCTACCCCTTTTGTTATATTTCCCTTCCCCAGACACTTCCTCACTGTTGCAAGTCAAGTTCCAGTCCCCACCTATAAGTAATATTCCCTGCTGAAAGCTGAATATTTTTCCCAACATTTTCTTTAGCTCCATAATAGCAGTTTTAGGTGAAATACAAATACAAGCCAGCATAATCTTCCTCCTTTGCCAGCAGCTCCTTATTACCACAAATCTACTATTACTATATTTCCCTTGTCTATCACTATTAGAGCTCCTTTAACAATTAATATAAATATTACCCTTTTCCTTTGTCCCTAATATCCTGCTGAATATCCATCCTGACATCCTTTTTTATCAAATTCACATACTTACTTATTTTCAAATGTGTCTCCTGTAGCATTGTTATTTGCACAGTGCATTTCTTAATATAATTCAATACTCTACCTTTTGTAACTATGAGACCTTTCACATTCCAAACTAATATGTTTAGTGGAACCATTAGGATAAAGAGTTATTACTGCAGCCTATTATATATAACAACTTTTTTAAATGTCTATTTCCACATTTTTCTTACATTTACCCACTAATGTTTGACAGGTTGATCACTTTATACAGTTGTTCCTTGTCATCTCCATTTGAACCTATGTCACCTTTTACAACACTTTTTGTTTTAATGAAAGCCCTCAAACAAACAAACAAAACACACACACACACACACACACACACACACACACACACACACACACACACACACACACACACACACACACGCACACAAAACACCCCCATAACCCATTTATTTTATTTTATTTACATTTGTTGACCGGGAGAGTCCGACTGGACACAGGTCCATTTTCAGGGGAGGCCCGGAGAGAAAAGCTCCACATTAAGTATAACTTACATTATACAGTTAAACAACATAGCATTTAAAATATAGACATTAGTCCATCTGAAGACGTAAGACAAGAATAAAACATAGATGTAAAACAGCTGTAGAACATACTACAATTTTAAAATATGGTGACATATACTAAATATGGTTACAAATGTAGTTGAGATTCATCAGTAAACAATTGATACAATCTGTTTTTGAAGTACATAACAGCCATTAGCAGTTACAAGCTACAAGAAGTTAGCACTATATGGTAGGTAGCTGGGAACATAAGTAGCCAAGCTTACTAAGAGTAGATTGTTGATAGGGGCTGAGAGAGGTAGTGAGTGGGTGGAGTAGATGGTATTGGGGGGGGGGTTGCAAGGGCATATCTGGTAATTTTTTAAATGTGAATTTAGTAAGGATTTGAAGTGGGTGCAAGAAGTTACAGAGGTAATTGAGGATGGGCGGGAGTTCCAGAGTTTGGTTATAGTGCAGGAGAATAATGCTTCTCCAGCAGAGTTATTGGCTCTTGTGACCTGTAGGAGGTTTTTGTGGCTGGTTCTTAGTGGTCTCATGGTTATGTAGAGATGGAGTAGATTCTGGAGAGATGGGACTTTTAGTGGTTGGTTTATTAGTTTGTGGGCGAGTGTGAGTTGGTACCACTGAAGGAGGTGGGGGAGCTCTAGCCAGCCCAGTTCTGCTAGTGAGAGACAGTGGTGAGTATGGTAGGAAGCCCCTGTGGCGAATTTGGCGATTTTGTTGTAGCAGGTTTCGAGCTTATTTAGGTCGCATTGTCTAAGGTTAGTAAATATTGGAGAGGTGTAGAGTAGGGTGGAGATAAGATGAGAATGTGCTACCAAAATTTTAGCTGCTTTGGTAAGTAGTTGCTGATTTCTATATAATGCTCCTAGTTTTTTGTGAATTATTTTAATGGTCATGGAAATGTGAATGTCAAAGTTCAGTTTATTGTCTATTTCTACTCCTAGTAATTTTATGTGTTCTGTAGAATGGATGGTGGTGTTGTCTTTAGCTGTGATGTTAAAGTGAGAGCTGTCTAGGGTACGTTTGGTGGGTTGGAAGATTAGTAATTTTGTTTGGGTTGAGTATTAGCTGTGCATCGGATAACCAAGTTTCAATAGAAGAAAATGCTTCCTGTGTGACTTTTTGCAGTTCGGGTAGGGAGTGGGCTATGCAGATGATGGTTGAGTCATCTGCATATTGTATGCATGTGCCATGTGTTGTGGCTGAGGCTAGATTATTGGTGAAAATAGAGAAGAGTAGGGGTCCCAGGATGAACCCTTGGGGAGCCCCTATGGAGACTGGTAGTTGGGGGGATAGGTTGTCCTGCCAAACAACTGCTTGTTGGTGGTCAGATAGATAACTCTGAAACCAGTTGATGACTAGTTGAGAGAAGGATAGGTTATCGAGAAGAGAGATGAGTTGCTTGTGTGGGACCATGTCAAAAGCTTTAGAAAGGTCTAGGAAGGTAGCTGAGGAGAGATAACCTTCATTTTTATTTTGTAGGATAGTGTTAGAGAAAGAGAGTAAGGCAGTGGTGGTGCTATGGTTAGGTCAGAAACCATGTTGTATATTGGAGAGGAGGTTGTTAGCAAGGAGGTGATCTGAGACTTGAGAATGTATGCATCTCTCTAGTATTTTGGAGAGTGGCGAGAGAATAGCTATGGGACAGTAATTGGTTAGATCTGTGGAGGGGCCTCCTTTGTGTAGGGGAATTGTGTGTGAGACTTCCCATAGTGTGGGAACATAACTTTCTGACAGAGATCGGTTAGTCAAGAGTGATACTGGGTAGGCTAGAGCGTCAGCTGCAAGGTGAAGGTATTCAAGTGGGAGGTTGTCTGCTGCTAATCTGGTGGTTTTAAGTTTAGTTAATAGTTGTTTTATTTTGGAGGTAGGAACAGGAGAGCAACTGAAGCTAGTGTGGAGATTTTTAGCTGTAGTTGATGGTGTAGGTTTATGGGGGGGTTGTGTTATCTAGCTAGTGATAGTACGGTTTGTGTGAAGTGATTGTTGAAAGAGGTAGCAATATTTTCAGAGGAGTTAGTTAAGTTAGGAGTGGGTGTACTTACTTTACCTGGGTGGAGGCTGGAGTTTATTGAGGACCAGTCGAGAGTGAGTGTACTTACTTTACCTGGGTGGAGGCTGGAGTTTATTGAGGACCAGTCGAGAGTGGGTGTACTTACTTTACCTGGGTGGAGGCTGGAGTTTATTGAGGACCAAACTTGTTTGGGGTTATGTTGGGAGGAAGTAAGGGCAGACTGGTAGTATTGGATTTTGTCCTGTTTTATAAGCTTTTTGGTTCTATTGCATAGTTCTAGGAATTTTTGCCTAGTAGAGGGGTTTTTGGTTTTGCACCAGTTGTCCCAGGCTTTATCCCTGTTTTTCATTTCAGACTTAGTGTTTTTTTTGTAGCCATGGGGATGGCTGGGCTCTAGTTTGGGAACGTCTTATTGGGGTGTGGTAATTAAGGATGCTTAGGAATGTTTTATTAAAGTAGTCAACTGCGTCATCTAGTTTGAGGTATTTTAGAGGTTGCCAGTTACAGTCTTTTAGGGATGAGCTGAATGAAAGAGGGTTGAAGTTATTTTTTTGCGTATTTGACGGTAGATGGTGGGTTTCGCTTTATAAAGGTGTTTTCTTAATAGGAAGGTTGGGGCGTGATCACTGAGGCTGTCAGATAGAAAGCCTGCTATATATGACTGGGGGCTCTTATTGACTAGTATCCAAACAAGGGTAGTGTGTTTGTTGGAGTTTTTATTTATCCTAGTAGGTGACTGGACTAGTTGGGTGAAGCCATGAAGGGTTACATGGTGGGTTGGGTGGTTGCTAGAACAGGATTGCCAGTCAGTGTTGAAATCTCCCAGAATTAAAGTTTCCTGGGGTAGGTGGTGGGTAGTTCAGCTGAGGAGGTTTTCAAGTGGAGAGATGTTTTGGCCAGGTGGGAAGTAGCAACCTATGATGTTTAGAGTTTTATTTTGGTTTATTTTAAGGTTGGTATATATTATTCTTCCTTACCTATTTGGGGAGCTGCTAACTTTAAGATCTGGATGTCTAGATGCTGTTTAAATATTATAGCTATACCACCTCCATTTTAAAACAAACACAAAACTATGTACATTTTCACTTAATAAAGTCTAACCCTCCCGAGAGGAACAACTGCTCCAAATTGACAGCTGCACACATAGGCATAACTTAAGCTTACATTAAGGTTACCTATGTTAAGATGCAGCTTCTGCTCCTACTTATACCAACTGCTTTTTGTTCTTGTCTCATCTTCATTTCCCTTTCAGATGTGAAAAACAGACGATATGCTTTCAGAAAATATTATTCTTTAGCCTTTAAAAAGTGCCCTTGATTTTATTGCTTCCCCCTGTATAGTCAGCTCGCCTCCATGGAAACAGAAGTACCAAATGTACAGCTCTGCAGATCTCTCAACTGACATTGAACATTTATTTGCTAAAGGAAGATTTTTTTCATTACATTCATTGTTCCCTTATTTACTTGTTTACACAGAAAAAACTCTTGTTATTAAATTAAGCCAAAAGCCTTAATCCAGACATACACCTATGCAAAAAATAAGAGAAAACATATCAGTTTTACGTATGTTATTATCTGTTCACTTTTATACCCCATCCTCCAGTTCAACAACTCATGATTACAGCATGTTAACTTAAACATGTTTTTGTCTAGCTTTCTTCTCTTTTTACAGTGTATTGCCAACATTTCTTAAAACTAAAAAAAACAAAGAAAAAGGAATGTGTCTTTCGTATTATCACATACAACAATTGTTGAAAGTGCTTTACTATATAACCTGCAATTTATATCATTAAATGTTTTATACAAATACAGTTAAGAACAAAAATTGTTTTACTTAATGTTACTTATCTGTTTTTCCTCCTTCCCTTCAGTGTCCTTCCAAACATTAATGATATGAAGTGTGGCATATGCATTTCAGTCCCCTGCAAGTTTAATAAAATCAGTAAAAGTCCAATTTTTCCACTGGCTCTTGTAAAACCATATTTAACAAATGTGATTGATGCTTTATAGTCTCACATTTATTCACTAATTTCAGTAGCAAAGGTTTTATTCCAATTCATCTCCATCTCCCAACTCCAGACTCTGATTCAAGTCCAAGGTACTCCTGTTTATTCTAGTTAGCTCCTGTGCTTTTTTCTATTTCTTAAGCATTTTCCTTTGAAACACTGGAAAAGGTTTCACTAGCAAACTCTCACTCTCTATAAGCTTTATTATCAAAAGAATGAGAAGCAGAGTCCCCTCCTGTTTGATGGGTCATTTTTTGTTGGACAGACTTTTGTATTTTCTACTTAGCTTGTTCTATATCAAACAATTACTTAGATCCACCAGGAAAAAAATATGAAGAAGCTGGGTACAGCATCTTAGGTTCATACGTGTTTATTAGGCTAACAACCACAAGGGCCTTGCATTCCAAATCTCTGGAAAGCTTTCATACCTTTGATAAGTTTAACCAGAGGCTTGGGAGATTAAATATTTACAAGCAATGGCCTGGGAGATGAACCATTTACAGGCTGCCTGTGTCTATTAGAGACATAGGTGCCAAACCAGAGATGTATTTCCTGTTACACATCCAATTGTCCAAGTTACACTTGAATTGGGTTAGGGAGGGAACTCTGCTTCAAATGGATGTGGAGCCTGTTCCAGAGAAGGAGTAGTCTCTGAGATACATACCTGTCTCCCCAGATCCTACTTCATAGAATCTGAGGGTGTGGAGTATAAAATAAATCAAAGACATCTTCTTCCTGTATCAGAATCGATATCACAGCATTGTTCCTGTGATACAAACTCTAGATCTGAGAGCAATCCAGACAATGTTCCTGTTGCAGAACGTGTCTTAACTTCTATTTCTATTCCTGATGATGTTCCTGATGTCCCAAAAATTGAACATTCAGCAGAGACAGTTCCAGTTGCTAAACCTGAGTCTAATTTCTATATCACACAATTTGGTCATATTTCCAGACTTAGTGTGAAATACACAGCAACCTGGACATAATTGTCTATATGTATTTAGTTCTGTATAATTGCATGACAAAGAATTATTTACATTGACTGCATGCCAATTAATGTCATCAACATTGCATGACTTATTTGTCAAAGAGGGCGAATGTAGAATAGAGCATGTGTGCATGTGTGTCTTTAAGAAGCATTTCAAGGACTGACCATACATATAAATAGTTAGCACTTGCTAGCTTCAGTGCCATTTTCAGAGTGCATACAGAGAGTGAGCAGGTATGAGTGTAATAGCTAGTTTGTAAGTTTTTCTACGTTAAAGTTATCAGGCATCAGTCCTGATGTATTTGTACATAATAAAGCTGCTTGAACATAACCCATGAAGTCTCGTCTACTGTATCCTGACTAGACGAGTGACATTTCTTCAATTTTTCTTTTATTTCAATCAGCCCTGAACACATTTGGCTTACTTTTCCTCTAGATAACTGGAAGCCATGCCTTACACCAAATCTGGAGCTTGAACTGCTTTTTGTTGAACAGCTGTGCGATTCTTCCCAGTCTGTGTTTTTTTCTTTACCTTTTCTAATTGATTTTCTTTTAGGCTCTCTGAGTTTCTTCTTCTTTGATTGCATACAGACAATGCGTGTAGTACTTACTCACCAGTAAATGAATTTACTAAAACTTGCAGAGTGTCTGGCCCTTATCTCTCAGTTTATTTTTTCAACCAGGGAGAGCCAAAATTAAGCTGATGACCAGTAAGCAGACATCGTGGAAGTAGCCTTTCTTTAAATTTCTGGCCAGACATTTTTCTATTTATTATCCTGCCTTCTAAGTGTCCAAAGCCATACATTGGGTCTGGCAGCTCTATAAAATGAACTCTTGTCTTTTTACTGGCAAAGAATGTTGCACTACTCTGGGTTTCAACACAGGATTTTCTAACTGATAATTTTTCATTGCAGTTTTTATTACTACACAGATCTTTTTGTTATTACTAAGCATTTAAATAAGTTTCTGGTGCACATGTTAACCACAGTTTCATTTAACAGTACTATTAAACAATGCTTTACAGAGACTGAAATCAGGCTAATTCAGCAAGCCTTTTTCATTTTGCTGCTCTAGTTGTAATGAGGGATTTAGAGATAAACTTTTCCAGTCCAGAACAAATTTTGGTTAGCGTGTAATCACTGTTTGACTGCTTACCTACATTACAGTGGATACATGGAAATTTTATAGCAAAATATTAGTCCTTTAATTCATTACTCCCACCTGCTTATCTTTAGAATATGGAACAAGGACCCAAAGCAGGGAACTTTTGAAACATTGCTGCTTTTCTCCTAGAAGATTGAAAGAATAAAATTATCTGTATTAAAATGCAATTTCTAAAGAATAAGATGTTTGTAACTCTGATGTATGGCATTATTTAATGAGTTTAACTGTCAATGTTTTGCAAGGGTCCAGAACATTCCTCTCAATGTTTCTTCAGCAAAATATGTGATATGATGTAGGACGAGCTAACATGAAAGTATAAGGAGAGGACTCTGTACAATCAAGAAAGGCAGTATCTATAGTGCTTGTCTACTACAGACCACCACCTATTAGGATTTGTTTTAAAATGTCATTGAGCAATACATAAAACAAAAACTAATAACCAAATGTAACAAGCTGCTAGCCAATGACTCCACAAGGAAAAAACTTTATTAAGTGCTTATGTCTCTGAATTACATGATACTTTGTCAGAATAAACACAACATTTAACCTGATTAAATACCAACGTACAAGTTTTGTACAGACATCATGTGGTACATTTACAGACAATCATAGGATCATAGGAGGTTACTAGGCTATTGGCCCTGAGACCCTTATAAGCCTAGCCAAGAGTTTAGCCCATGTCTAGACAAATCAGCACCCAATGCCACTGTCCAGCAGGGATATGGGTGGAATCCCAGGGGTATATTTTCTGTTTCCCATCCAGTTATCCAGGTTGCACTTAAAAAGGGATAAAGAGGTACTCTGCTTGATGTGGAGAGGGAGTCTATTCCATAGATGAGGGAATCTCTGTAACACAAATCTGTCCCACCAGCAAGTCTTGTTGATGTCACAGACCAGGTTGAGGCCACGTGTGCGGGTTACTCAAGTGGAGCTTGACTTGCGAATATGCAGCAGTCCCATGAAGGTGGGGTCCATGATCGCCTTGTAGGCCAGACAGAGGTCACCTCTGAGGAGTCTGTATGAAACTGAGTAGAGGGATAGGGCTTTTAGCCTTTGTATGACAGATGTTTCAGGCCCTGGATTCTCCTGGTGAATAACCTCTGTGGTCTCTCTGGCTGCTGCATGTGCTTTGAGAGGTACATGCCGAAATGTACGTTGTACTCAATAATGGGCCTTATAAGGGAAGAATACAAGGCTGTTATGATCTCCTTGTCCCTGGATGAGATACCCTTACTTATGACGTGGGCCATGTAGAAGGCTTTCCATACCACGGAAGCAACATGGTGGTCAATAGTCAGGTTGCTGTCAACCTGGGTGCCCAAATCCCTCATGACTGATTGAGTGCTTAGGACGTTGTTATAAATGTGATAATTTGTGGGGATGTCACTCTCCCCCAAAGGGGATGATGATGCATTTTTTGGTATTCATCTTGAGGCCATGTTTCTGGCAGCAGTCATTTGTCTGAGTGAGATCCTCTTGAAGGATGTCCACATCACTAGTGGAATTGATGACAGCACCCAGCTTGCAGTCATCTGCAAACCTGGTCAGCCATAGCCCACTGGTTTTGGCCTGCACCTCAGAAAAGTATATCCCAAGTAACAGAGGCCCCAAGACCGAACCCTGGGGTACACCACTTGTTACAGGTCTACTGCTTGAGGTGGCTTCCCCTATTTTGACTATGTGGGTTCTATCAGTGAGCCAGTTTGCTACCCACCTGGCAACATATGGATTGGTACCTAGTTGAGAGAGTTTATCTATTATGCCCGAGTGGGGAACAGTGTCAAAGGCTTTGGCAAGGGCAAAGTAGGCAGTGTGCACTGTCTTCCCCTCATCCATGGCTTTGGTGACTGTCTCAAAGAAGTCAACCAAATTTAGTAGACATGTCCTCCCCTTGACGAAGCCAAACTGTGTGGGATCGAGAATTTGGAGGTTACCAATGTCCTTGTTAATGAGGTTCATGATAATCCATTCCATGGGCTTGCAGATCAGGCTAGTTTGACTGATGGATCTATAATTTCCCAGATCAGTGGACGCTCCACCTTTGTGTAAAGGGATGACAGTGATTGTCCTCCACTCAGCTGGGATGAAGCCAGTACTCAGGCTTTGGTTGAATAGGGTGCCTAATGGTGCTGCAGGTTACTGCCTGAGTTCACGTAGCCTGGGATGTTATCAGGTCCCAAGGAGGATGCATTTTTTGCCTTTGAGGGAGCAGTGATGACCTATTCCCTAGACATAAGGGGAAGGGGGCAGGTACTGGGGATGTCCTTATTTACTGATGGGGGGACAGATGGGTAAAGTTTTCACTGAATCTGTCAGCAAGCAAGTTTGCTATATCTACGGCATTTGTATATGTTGTGTCCTTGACCACCAGTTCTGAACAGATCTGGGTGCTTCCTTTGAGGTTGTGGACATATGTGAAGAAGGCCTTATGATTGTCTCTAGTAGATATTGCCAATTTGGACTCTTAAGTTTGCTTTGGAGGATTTCACTAGTGCTCTTATTTGCTTGTTCAGGCTAAGGAGACATTGCTTCCAATTGGGCATCTGCACCTTCTTGGTCTTGGACAGCAATTTTTTCCTTTTGTTATAGAGTTTATTTATTGCAGATGTCCACCAGACAGGTTTACTCTTCCTTGGGGAGGATGACTTAGCCCTGTCAGGTATTCCTTATTCCATGCATCTATATAAATGCTCGTATAGTGCTTTGGTGTAATTTTGGATATTGGTGCCAGTTTCTACAGAGGGGGGCTGTGAAGCTGTTTATACCATCCCTCAGGAGGCTGTAATCAGCTTTGGAGAAGTTTTTCTGTCTGATCCTAGCTAGAGGGGGGTTGAAGGAGATGGTGACTTTGAAAGTGACCGCTTTGTGGTCGGATCTTACCAGGGAGGATGATACTATAGGGATGCTGCAGTGGTTACTCATGTTGGTTAATACCAAGTCCAATATATTATTACTCCTTGTGGGGATATCGACTGGCTGTTCCAAGGCATTTACATTGACAAAATCAAGAAATCTCTGGGCATTTGTGTTCTAGCATGAGTAGTTCTTCCAGTCTATGTTTGGGAAGTTAAAGTCACCCAGGATCAGGGTAAAGGGTTGAATCTTGATAGCTTTGAACAGGTCCAAATAGGCAGATGGGCATCTTGAATCAGATTTGGGGGCCAGTAGCTAGCTATGATTTGAATAGGGGTCTTGTTAATGGTTAACTGCACCTGGAGTGTCTCCTGTGCATCATACTGTTCAACCAGCCTGGAGGTGTGTATGTCTTTAATGTATACTGAAACTCCAACTCCTTTGGCTTTACTGCCCACAGTTTGGGGTCTGACTGTATGATAGGATGAGTAACCAGGTAAGGCTGGGGTGCTCTTCGCAGCTTTGAACCAGGTTTCTGCGACTGCACAGATGTCAGCATTTTCCAGGGTTACAAATGCTTGCAATGAGTGCAGTTTCATGTTTAGACTCCTAGCATTTAGCAGCATGACCTTTAATTTGTATTTTGTTGAAATTTTTATGTTGGTGGTTTTGACCTCATCACTTTTCTTAAAAAAGGCGCTATAGGGGAGGCAACAGCCTTTGCCAGAAGCCTGAAGCCCAGGTGAGACAGATGTAGGCCATCTCTGGCAAAGCATCATGGTTTGTGGATGATATCTTCCCAGGCTGTCAAGTACTGGATCCCCCTGAAATGACACCAGAAACTAAGCCAGTTGTTAAAGTCAGTAATTTTCTGTTTGTATTGGGGCATCATTCTGGGTGACAGCAGAATGCTGCTTAAGGCTAGGAACATACCTTCCCGGGACACATAATCAGCAAGCTCAATCATGTCTCTCTTCATATAGTCCAGAGAGGTATGTCTCAAGTCATTTGCACCAACATGGACTATGACAGAGTCATAACAATACCTGTTGTTGTGAGACTTAAGTACGTGTGTGATATGGTGGATTCTGGCACCTGACAGACAACTAACTGTGACTTTCTCCTTATCCAGCCTGGTGAGAGGCACATCTGTGTGTCTTACAATGGAGTCTCCTATGACTAATATGTTGGGTTTATGGTGAATCCTTAATGGTTGTGAGGTACAGGTGTGTGGACTATGCATGGTATGTGGTGTGGAGGGTTGTGGAGATCACGTGTGTTTTTGCCTTGGAGGTCTCCTTTGTTTGGGTATGTTTATGTGGAAGACCTCTACATATGTAGGTGTGAGTTGTGTAGGTGTGGATGGTGTTTGAGGTGTATTGATTGTGTTGACAACTTTTCAGTGCCAGATATACTGGCTTGAGGGGGAGAGCACTTGGACTCTAGGTTCCTAATGTAATTGTATCTCTCACAGATTGTGTTCCTAGGTTTTAGTACATCAGCCAATTGCTACACTGTCTCAGGATGCCCATATCAATCAGACAGGCAGGAGAAACTGTAGGAAATTGTCCATCTTTATTTGTCAGACTGTGAGGGAGAAAGGCCCGGGAGAGCTAAGGGCTGGGCCTAAAGCCCAAGTGCTTAAGCCAAAACTAAGAGCTTAGAATAACACTTAAGAAAAACACAACAATTTAGACAGGCTATAAACAAGCAGTAATAAATGCAACAGAAAAGATGCAGTTGAACACTTTAGAGAACAGGCAGCAAGTAGCAGGAAAAAGCAAAGCAAAATGATGTAACAGAGTAATAGGAAGAAACACAAATTAGAAAAATATAAGCAGTTGAATAAAGTGTCTTTTTTATAAAGTAAAAAGGGAGATATTAGGAACAGAAGATAATTCAGGGTTAAAGGACTAAGGGATTTGGCCTTCCCAAATGATCTCTGTGTTAGGTAGAATGAGCTAAAGAGATGGGACTGGGAGGAGTATCCCAGATCAAATTTATAGTAGGGGCAGGCAAATGCAAAAGCCACCAACCTTAAGAACAGAACAGGAATAGGGTGGGAGAAAACCAGTTTCAAAACAGATCAGAAAACAATGCCAGCAAATATATAAATAATTCAGTCAAGCAAAAATTAAGAACTCTAAACTGCTAATAAATTGCCAAAAAATATACTTATCAGCTTTACATTTCCAGATTGTTTGAGGGGCTCTCTTAGTCAAAACACAAGGAAATTCTAGCAGTGTTATGCAGGAATTTACAAACATGGAATATTTTATACCAGGAAGCTGTGAGACAATCAGGTAACACAAAAGCTGTTAGACCACATTTACCAACTTTAAAAACACAATAGGAATGGGGTGGGAGAAAACCAGTTTCAGCACAGATCAATAAACAATGCCAGCAAATCTATAAATAATTCAGTCAAAAACATACTGTTGTAAAACATAATGATCATTAAAAACATAGAAATACATATTCCAAAAATAAATATCACCATAAAGTAGAAGCACACTTTTTTAAAAACAATTCATGGAAATAGAATCATTTAATCCAGAGTTCTGGTTTGCTTTTAATTTTGGTTGCCAATATAATTTGTCTTTCCTACATAAAATGCACCACAACTATAACAGTCAGCAATGTAAACCACTGCTGTAGATTTCCAGCTGAAGTTGCCCTTACCACTAATGATCTTAGGGAAACCTGTGACAAAGGGAGATACTGTCAGTACAGCTATCTGGAATTTTGTAAATAATTATATGTCTTTTGTGAATATCAACATGATTTATATAAGATGCTTGTGTTACTAATGTATTAGAACTCTACTGGAATAGAACAGAAATGTACATGCACTATTGTAACTGTTTAAATGTATATATTTTAACAGTGGAAACTGGAATACAGAAGGTTAACTTCAGAAAAAAGATGTAATTAAATTACTTTATCGGCTAGGCTGGAGACATAATATCTGTACTTGGGAGCTTTCTGTATTGTCCTTAGGATTAAATAATTACTAGTCTTGAAATGTGGAGGAATGTAATTGTTTTGTGACTTCCAGCATCTGCCAAAGATCTGAGGTCTATGTATGTTCACAGTTAGATGCTAAATAGTGCTAGCTTCTACCAGTTCACCTGGGATAGAGTCAGATGACAAGACATGATGTTATCCTGCAAGCTATCCCAGCAGTAATATTTGAGATATTAATTTAAAAAGTCTCTTAGAGAGACAGAGGATTCTTCATAGGTTCATAGGTTGGTACTAGGCTATCAGCCCTAGGGCCTATACAAGCCTAGCCATAACAATTCCCTGGCTATTTCTTCCCACACTATTTACTTCCCTGGACCCCTGTCTAGCAGGGCGACTGACGTGATCCCCAGGGTGAATTTCCTTTCTCCCATCCAATTGTCAAGGTTCCTTTTGAAGAGGACCAAAAAGGCACTCTGCTTGACATGTATGGGCAATCTATTCCAGAGTCTCGGGAGTCTCTGGGTCTGTATTCTGTCTTTTACCTGACAAGAACCATTCACCACATCTGTCTTGCTCTGATGAATTATGTTACTAGGGAATTGTAAAATTTGCTTAGATATAGTCAGGAATATACCAAAGCTTAGTTTAGATAGTTTTCTTTATTTATTTAAAACTGTCCTGCAATATTGTTTTAAATATTTCCTGTGATTTTGAAATCTGATATCACTGTGAATATATACTATTTTCTTGTTCTTGTATTATTTATTATTAAATATATTTAAACCTTTTATTGTGGCTGATCTGTCTAGAGATATTTAATTTTGAGAGTACTTGCATATTTATTTGGTGACACTGTGTGGGGCAATCCTAATAGCCTTGCTCTTGGTCAAACTACCATTTGTATTAATATCACACAGTAAGATTGCACACCTTTGTTAAAGGCATAAAAGTAGGTGATAAGGAGTTGTCTGGTGGCAGTGATAACTACCTTATAGTCTGGGCAAAAGGGGGCATAGCTAGTAAACCTATGCCAGCCTTTCCAATGTGTACATGTGTGTGTGTGTGTGTGTATGTGTGCATGTGTGTGCGTGTGTGTGAGTGTGTGTGTGTGTGTGTATGTCTGTGTGTGTGTGTGTGTGTGTGTGTGTGTGTGTGTGTGTGTGTGTGTGTGTGTAAATCAAACCTCAAAGAGTGTGTGTGGCAGCTACATGGGCAGGGACAGGAAGCACTGGTTGGTTGGACAGAGAGGGTGCTGGATTGCTTGGCTTGGCCACTCAGCTGAGATCTAGCCTTTATAGCTGTGCCAGTGGGGAGGCTTATTGGGGATCTGAAGAAAGAGGAAGAAACCAGCCCCAAACTGATTTTGGTCTCTGTGTCCTCTTAAGGGAAATTGCACTTGATGCCGAGAGCTGCATCTAGAAACACTGTGTGTGTACTTACTATCCTCCCAGTGTACATCCTACCACTGTTGCCAGTGGTGAGGATTGAGGCTCCTTGATTACTGTTCCACTGGTAGGTCATCACATTTTTGGCTGGCAGTGGTGGGATAACCACATCATTTATTGGGATTCCATGGTGTGGATATTGAACTCCTGTAGCCTGTAAACAGTGGTCACCAAGAAGGCATTCGTACCCCCAAGCAGCCACATGGTGAACGTTCAGAATTTCATATCACAATAGTTTTATTTATTTTGTGTTAGCCTAGTTAGTGAGGGAGAGCAGGCAAGGATGTCAGCAGAGCAGTATGGCAAGGTGACAAGGAGTCAGTTGACTGAGATGTGCCAAGACAAAGGACTGGTGCATGCCAACCTGACTAAAGTAGAAATTATTGCAGCCTTAGTCACAGCTACATCACAGACCAGCAAACAGGAGGACAACCAGAATGGCCTTGGGGATGTACAACTCTCACAAAATGGACAGATCAACTTTGTCTCATCCATTTGGAGTTAAAAAGACTTGAAATGGAGGCCAAACGGTTGGAACTATAATCAGCAGAGAGATGGCGGCATTTGGAAGCTGAAGAAAAGGAGAAACAGATGGCATTAGAATCAGCAGAGAGACTGAAATGTCTGGAAGTCGAAGAAAATGAGAGCAGAGGCAACATGAAAAGGAGATGCTGACTCTTCTCTAGGGTCATAGAGGTAATGGAGAAGGGAATAACTGAACCCCAGAAACAATAAAGGTCAGTAAATTTCTTCCACAATTTACAGAGGGTGATAATTTGGATAGTTTTATTCATATGTTTGAAAGGGTTTGTAAACAGTGTAATTTTGACCAAGGGCATTGGGTATGGTTCCTGGCCCCTTTACTCCACAGTAAAGCTGCGACTGTTGTTTCTAAATTGTCTGATACTGATTGCTTAAATTATAATACCATTAAAAATTGTTTATTGGAATGCTTTAAGTTAACACCTGAAACTTACAGAAAAAAGCTTTGAGAGCATAGGTGCAAGACAGATGAAAGTGTGTGTGAATATATTGCTGAATTAAGGACTTATTTTCATAGGTGGGTGAGTGGGTGTCAGGTTACTATTTTTGAAGGGCTGGCAGACCTTTTGGTGAGGGAACAAGCCCTTAGCACTTTGCTTGAGGACATGAGACTGGTTGGCAGATAAAGAATGTACTACCACAGATGAGTTTGGGAAAAAAAGAGACCTATACTTAGCAAGCAGGTCATCACTGCACAGGACAGGGATACCCAGGGCTGCACATGTTGGGCAGCCTAAACCTAAACCGGGTCTATATCATAACCGCAAAAGCCCGTTTCAGCGAATACGTAAACGTTGACACATATTGCGCGAACTGCGAATACACCAAATGCCCTTAACCATGAAATTCAAAATCTCGAACCAACATATTTGGCCAACCCCACCGCTCGCTGCATACTACCCACCCAAACAAAATAAATAAGCCACATACATACACTATCCAAAACCCTACTTCTAACCCTACACTAAACCTTACATACATTACTATCTATGCACTTACCTTAATCCACACCCTAACCCTAAGGTCCGTAACTATCACACACTTACCTTACGAAGCTATACCGCAGAAGGGACAACTATGCCGATTCGAGATTTTGAATTTTGCGGTTTAGGGCATTCAATGTATTTGCGGTTCGCGCAATTTGTGTCGACGTTTACGTATTCGCTGAAACGGGCTTTCATGGTTATAATATAGACCCCCTAAACCACCCCAACAAAGTCCGCCAGTAACAGGGGAAGCCAGTAGTTCAGGTACATGGCCAGGATCAAGGGTTACATGTTTTAAATGTAACCAGTGGGGCCATGTAGCATATATATGTCTACAGAGGCAATGTGGGGAGCAGAAGGTGGGGGATCCAGTAAGTGGGAATGACAGAATGCCAGCAGTAGGTTGTCTGGAGACAACAAGGGTACCAAACTACCACAAGAGGTTATATCCTATCTTAGTAGATGGGAAACAGGCCGCTGCTAAGACAGACACAGTCTCTGACCTAACCATTGTGTTTGTGTGTCAGCTACTTGGGCAGGGACACAAAGCACTAGTTGGACAGAAAGGGTGCTGGAGGTCTTGGCTTGGCCACTCAAATGAGATCTCAACTTTATAGCTGTGCCAATGGGTAGTCTTATTGGGGATCGGTGATCTGAAGAAAGAGGGAGAAACCAGCCCCGGACTGACTGTGGTCTCTGTGTGCTCTTGAGAGAAATTGCACTTGATTCACAGAGCTACATCTAGAAATACTGTGTGTGTACTTGCTATTCTCCCAGTGTATAGCCCTCACTGTTTCCAGTGATGATGAATGAGGCTCCTTGATTTTAGGTCCACTGGTGGGTCTTCATAAAACCTACTAAACTAACAAAGCCTCTTTATAAATAAACCCCCACTGTTTACAGGAGCCACATTTAGTCATCCTACCATGTTTGATATTGGGCCCAGAAGTTCCTTATTCATAAAAAATCTTTCTCAATTTGTTCTTTTATACTGGAACACTTCTCAAAAATGGGTCCATTACCCAAAATGGAGGTAGTAGGGCTTTCCTTGTCCCAGTTTTTAGAATTTATTATTTTATTTTTTATCTCAAATTATTTATTCCAATAATGCATAACTAGACTCACAATCTACCTTTCTCTGGTTAAAATAATTTCTTCCACTAACATGCCCGCAAGAATTTCTTAAAATGGTGGTGGTGGAGGGGGAGATCAAGTATTTTCCTTGCTCTAATCTTGTTCAGTATATTTCTAAGTAAACCTCAGGTATATTTACATTCATAGACCATAGAAGATAAAATTTTGAGTTCTTTCAAGAACAGCTTTTTGTGGTTATTAGTAATACCTTTTAATTGTCCAAATTTTCACAGACTGTCCAGATTTTTGCATCATATTTTTGGTCTGTTCCTCATACAATTAGTGGTTTTCTGTCAAATCACAGAGGATTCAAGTCAGTAAATAATGAAATTAATTTGAGTTTCAGACTTCATATCCTTCAAAATGCATATTAACACAAATCCTTGCTATTCTAGCAGTTTTCTAAGTTTATGAGAGCAATATTTAAAATATGTCGCTGTTTTGTGGCCTTTATCTCCTAATTATTTTATGCTTTGTCCAGATTGCTTCGATTAATAGGTTGAGCGGTATGATTAGTATATAAAACTACTTTTAGTACTTAGATTGTTTAAGGAATAAAATATATGTTGTGCTTCACAAGTGTGTGACAGCTAAGATTACGAAGTATACAAGGGGCACCAAACTTCTAAAACAAAATCATTGACAAGACTGAAAACTTGGGCAGAAAACGAAGTTCACAGTCTGACATAGCTTGTAAGACGAACATTATGAAATAATCACAACACACTAGTGCGATAGCTGTTTAGGGTTACTACTATCTGACCCTTATTCCTTATTTGGGCACTTGTGTCCTACGACAAACATTGTGTAAATATCCTTATGTTGCATCTGAAATATTAAATAACAGAAACAAGTCACATACCTCTCAAGTGTACCTCATTATGAGGAACGTACCTCATTTGGGGTCTTAAAAAGTTCATGTTCCTCAAAGTTCCACACTGAAATAGTTTGTCACACATTCAGTGTTAGGAATTTTTTTTAATGAAATCCATGGTAAATAGAAATTAATCATATTAATTCATTAAATGATCTTCTTTATAAGTAAAACCACCATATTTTAACCATCCCATGATGACCTTCCTAGTTGAAGTTGTTAGTAAGCCATTAGTATGTGCTGCACATTTTGCCCATTTGTTCCACATTATGAAGGCGATTGTTCATTTTGGAGATGGAAGGCTGAGAGCTGTGCTACAAGAGTGTGCTTTTATTTTCGCAAAATATCGCACAAGAGTCAAATTGCACCACTTATGGGTATGGTTCGTCCCACAGAATCTTCTGTTTTCACAAAAAATCCGACTTCGGACACGGCAGAGGTCGTTGCGGACAAACTTGCTAATCGCAGCACCTGGACATAGCGTTACCGCCTGTCCCACTTTGCGAGGGACAGTCCCTCTTTGGGCAGTTGGGTCCTGCAAAAAATTGTAAAAATGGCAAATGTTCTGACATTTTAAGACAAAATGCTCTGCCCTTTGTACTGGCCGTGGGTATGTTTCGGCCTGCAAAATCAGACGTTTGTACCAAAAATGTCCCACTTTGGGCATTTGAAAAGGTGACAACCTTATCTGGACAAACAACCCGAGAACGTCATTATGAATGCCCAAGTGTCCGTAACAATTCTCAAGTACGTACAATGTAATGGGGCATTCACTGTGTAACCAGAGAGGGCGTGGTACTGATTGCCAACCTACAGTGGTTCTCTAAATTAGTGCTGTGAAATGGTTTGCCATTCCTTCAAAGTAACTCTATAAAATAGTGCGCATTCATGCTCACCATAATGATTTGTCAGCGTTTCCAACATTATTGTTGAAAACTCATGTAATAAATCAGTCCTGGGACACTAGCCTTACTGTTGCACTTCTCGAACGCTGTTCTAAGTTGCTTGTGCTATGATTCACTTGGGACTTTTAAAAGTAAAATTTTCAAGCCTTCGCCGTGCTAATGTTCACCTGCCTGAATCAGTTTTCAGGCCTCGTTTTTTTTATTCACTGCGATAACGTTTCGGTGTCACTGTATAGTAAGTATTCAAGTTTACTGTATGGAACAAATTGGACCAATATGTCCTCTACAAACATACACTATTATCATCACCAGGACGACAGCTCGTGCCCCAAACTACAACGTTTGGCAGTAGTAGCTGGGCGAAGGCGATGAACCCCGCGCTCCGCAAGTTGGGCGGGGTCGGAAAGGGGCGGGAGTAAGAAGGAGGGGAGTATCGCTTGGCATCTGAGTCTCTTGAATATAGTGTACCTGCGTTTAACAGATAATCTTATTTGGTCCTTTATCTTCAATTATTTTGTTTCATCTGAGAAGTACTTTTCGTCATCCGGGAAGGTAGGTAGAGCACAAATTAAAATACCCGCAGTACCGTTTTCTACCTTTCCGTCCTGTTACCATCTTTATAGATATGGCCGTACTTATTTTTCTTATTAATTTTTCAGATAAACAGTTTGGCATAGATAGCGGTGCATATTAATGGTACCCTGCACCTGCAGTGTTGCAATGTTTTTCCTTACAAGCAGTTAAGATGCGCAGTAGCTTTAGGCAACTACCGCACTTTACAAATTTCAATTAACGTGGACGGCTAAGTGCTCAAGACAGACTGCAGTATTGAGGGGGGGTTCATAGTTTAGCTTAAACATTGTGCCACCATCACTGACCGTCTGCCCATAAGGTGTTGTGTGCCTTTGTCTCTCCAATCGTAATTTAGACTCAAAGAGGCGATAAAGAGCTGTTCTAAAGTTGGATTTTATAACAGAAAACACAGATCACTGTTAGCTAGGTTTCATAAATGGAACCCAACAATTGTGTTGTTGCCAACCAGTTTCAAAAATGTACAAGTACACAATTATCTTATTACAATAGTTGCGTGAGATCATTTTCTGGAGGGGGTGTGAACACCCTGACAATTTTTACACTTGCATTCATTAACGTTTTGCGTTCGAGTTTCCCGTTCAGGTGTGTGTTATGCCAGGAGGCTGCCTTGGACAGTTGCCATGTGTACCTGCTGCTGTCAACCGCAGTGTTTTGGTTATATAATACAGGTCATCATGCCCCCGTTTTTCACTGAAGCTGATTGTGTGCAGTCATAAATCGGAAAAACGAAACGTACACCGTCAACCACAGTAACCAGGTGTACCATGTTACAAACCTGAAACTGATGTAATAAAACTCTTCATCACCGTGCTTCCCACGTGTAATGAGAAAGGCTGCATTGACTTCCTCCATTACTGGAAAAACGGATAACCAGTACCACTGTCAGAAGAATGTGAAACTTTAAAAACGTGTACTAGACATCTTGGAGAAATCGAGCAAACATACATTTTAGTTGAAAGTCATTCTGTTTGTAAATGTGTCCGTTTTATTTTTCAGGAGTTTTCACCCAGAAGCAAGGTCACTAAAAATTACGTAGACTGATTTGCAGTGGTTTTCAGGCTGTTTGAAGAGCCCCCCACACACACACACATTGAAGTTGAAGCACCCCCCAGCACTATCTAATTTTCCATATCTAAGAACAAAAAAGTATGCATTTTACCAATGAGAATGGAGTGGACTTTTTGTTTCTAATGGACAGCATGAGTTGCAGGTATAGCAAACAACATGTCCAAAAGATAGGCTCATAAGTTCACCTGTTAATGCTAGGTATGTGGTTTGAAAACTATGTATAGCCAAGCCATACATCCTAGGACAGTGATGGCAAATGTATGACATACGTGTCAAAGGTGACACACTCCACAACGGTTTGGGTGACACTCCAGTGAGTAGCAGCACCCAAGTTACTAAATACACTACTTTTGCATTCATTTCTCATGTGAAGTGCACTGAATTATTTTGTGCTAGGAGCTTTTCACATGCCAAACTCAAAAGGTTTGCCATCACTGCCCTAGGAAATATAACAAACCACACAAAAATGCCAGTAGGACCTGCTGGCTTCTTTAGGTGGTTTACTGTGTTTGCTGTCTTTGTTTTGTGGTTTATTATCACCCTAGGAAGTATCCCTGTTAGATTTACATTAGTTCTTTTTTTCCAGCCTTGATAAAGACCATGTCCATGCTACTTATCACTGGAGGAATTTATGTGAACCCATCCAACTATCTAGACTCAACCTGAAGGAGGCTAAGATGTTACACTGTTTAATATGCATGGGAAGTTTGTTCCACAGGTAGGGGATCCTTAAGCTGCTGTATCTATCTTTCTAAGAAATCCTTTTTATTTTACCATGTAAGTTGAGAGTTTTGGAGTGAGTATTCCTGACATTATTAGTGTTTAAGAGATGGAGAATAAAACAGAACCTTTCGTAGCCTGAAAAGCAAGGTAGAGCTCTCCCCATGTAGGAGTCTGTAGGAGATGGAAATGTGAAAGACTTTTTAATTTATTCAGCTAGCTAAGGGAAAATTTGACTACCAAATCCAACACATAATTAAGCAAACACATCAAAAACCAAGCTCACTCTGTAGAGCTAAGTCATATATGTCCAGTAATACATGAAAGTAGATTGCCTTCACTCACACCCTTCCCTTACTTTTATACTCTGCTGCAGTTCTATGTAACGTGCAAGCAACCCAGGTTAACAAACTTGAATAATATTACAAGGTTGCAAAATTTGCTGCAAATCGTCCCCATACAGCTGACCATTGTACTGCCCTCTGGTAATTTCACTGATTAGAGTAATCAGACTACTTGACTTACTCACAACTGACCTTCATATACAATCTCATGTATAAACCAAACATCTGCGCCTCTCTAATTGATCTTATACAACTATATCACCCCTCAATGCCTCTCTACTCCAGTGACAAACTCCTTCTACCTGTGTTTAAATCTAATAATACTGCTGGGAACTCCATATACGCCCAACATGTACCTAAAATTTAAAACTCAATCCCCCTACAAATAAAACAAGAACATAATCCTAATAGCATTCAAAAATAACTAAAATCTTACCTTCTCTACTCATGGCTGTGTAATTGTACACAACATGACTAACTATTCTATCTCATATAATGTCTTCCTATCGTTCCTTTACTTAATTTCAGTCTAGACATTTTATTAACCCCAACTTCCCAACCCTCACCACCTCCTTTTAACTACAAATTCTCCTGGCCTCGCCTTGTTTCTTCCCTGTTCACGCACTATTCCCCATTTTAATTTCTGCAAAAGTCCCCCTTCATCTTATGACTGTTTTTATACTTCTGTCAGTATTTGTAAATGGTTTTACTCATATTTTCTTGCTATTATGCTATCATATCTCAATTGTAACAAAATGTAACTAGAACAGTATGTATTTATACATTTTTATTTTTTTGTTGTGTATTATTGATTTTTGTATTTCTTTTGTATTTACACCACATGGAGCTTTTCTGCCCAGGCCTCTGCTGAAAATGGGTCATGTGCCCAGTCAGACTTCCCCAGTAAATAAAAGTAATAATAAGTAAATAAATACATAACTAACTTAGTCTTTGATTTTCTGTTAAGAGATGTTGAGTTCTTTCAAGATGAGACAGATATTTGTTTAGAAATGTACTTTCTAGAACATTAAACTTGATGATTGGCCTCGTAAGAGAGGAATACAGGGGGAACTAAACCCCGATTGGATTATGAGGATTTATGTGGGCAATGAAAAAAAAATATTTTGTTATTATAACTGATACTTATGATCAAAGGACAGTTCTTAGTTGATGAAAATGACTGGAGCTCTAACAACTGTTTAAACCATTACTAGGGTTCCATTTACATCAATGGGAAAGACTTGTTTCCCAAATGCATCTATACTACATTTTTCAACTTGTTTAAGGCCATGGTCAGAGTACTAGGCACTGACTTTATTTAGCCCATTTTGGAAAACATCTGGGTCATCAGGGAAGTCAATAATAGCACCCAGTTTACAGTTATTCATAACTTGGTCAACCACAAAACTCAGACATCTGTCTTCACATTAATGAAGTAGATGCCAAAGAGATGGAGACCCAGGGCAGAACCTTGAGGTACTCTATTAACAACTCATGTGTTAGACAGATGGTACCATCAACCCTCACCATGTGGTTATGATCACAGAGCCAATTAGCAATCCATTGAGTAATACAGCGGTTAATATTTAAATTGGTAAGATTATCAGTAATACCAGAATGGAGATTTGTACTGAATGCCTTAGCAAGATCAAGATAAGTGGCAGGGACAGAATTATCCCCATTAATAGCATTAGTCACACCTTTGGAAAAGTCAGCCAAATTAAGCTAGCAAGACTTACCCTTCTCAAAACCATACCAAGTAGGATGGATTGCGTGTAAGTTTCCAGTTTTGTAGTTAATGATGCTGAGTATGATTCCAGCGTGACATTACAGCTAATGTTAGGGAGGTTAATAGGATAATCATTTCCAGGGACATTTACAACAATGCCCTTATGTAGAGGCACCACAGTTGCTGTTCTCCAGAGCTCATGCACATACCATGTGGAGTGGTTGAGATCAAAAATGTTAAGGAGGTGTTCAACATTAGTAAGCAGATAAATCAACATGTATTTCAGAACCTGAAGGAAGGAATTTGGATAGCTGCATGTGGTCATTTGGGTAGCTGCATATGATCATTACATATGCTATCACATAGATTGACAGTGACCATATGATACTGATTTAGTGTTTCCTAAATATATATATTTTTTTATTGTTGACAAGGATTAATCTTCATATGTGTGTGTGTGCAGGAAGAGTTGGGGTGTAGCTGGTGGCAAGACATTTTGCTGACATACATGACTGGCAAGATATTGCCAAGTGCTGGAATGTGCACTGATTTTCAAGTACCAGTCTGTAGCCAAAGATGACTGGATGGCTCAACAAGTCACCATTTACACGAGAGTGGAAGTCAAAGCCTGTACTTGTGTTAAATGTTGGAAGGTGGCAGCTGTGGCTGGACCTTTTCCCACTGATGTTCCCCTTGTTTAGAAGGAATTTGTGGTATCAGGTAAGATTATATTAAGGTGTTGAATTGTGGAGACTTTACAGATCACATGCTCCACAGAGAAAAGCAAGTACTGTTATGTCACTTTCTGGTAAAAAGTAATTGGCAGATATTTTTTAACCATTCTGTATGATGACAAATTAATTGTTGATGGAAACAAACATAACTAAGCCTAAAGGACATGACCTGGCAAATGATGGCTTGTAAGATTCCTGTTCTGCACCAAGGAGACCGTTTCAGATTTTACTTAGTTCATTGCAAAGGATGTGTCCATCTGGACAGGTATTTGCTTTTGCATTGTGTAGAGAAATAATAAGGCAACCATTAAGGATATAAAAAACAGAGGCCAGGAACAGAATATGAGTAACTAATGTTTGAACATATGTATATGAATTAGCACATTCCAGAGACCGGAGAGGCAGAGAGGCTGTTCCAAGGAGTAATGTATAACTAACAAAAGAAACATAAAAGCTAAGTTAATGTCTCATGTTGATATTAGAAAGGGCATTCAGTATTTTAGAGCTGCTACTTTGACCCAAAAACAGAGTTCAGAGAGACAATATCTTTGAGGGGTTGTAACTAGGCTTGCAAGAATACTGACAGTTAATATTGGATAGTACAAGGTTGTGCGTTAGGCCCGGCAAGCCAGTACGTAAAAATTTACTGCCAATCATTAGCGGACCAGAGTTCCGCTGTGGCGACCCCCTAACCGGGAAAAGCCGAAAGACGCAAACAAACAAATGTGAAGAGCAAGATATAACATGGAATAGGTAAAAGTAGGAAGTAAATCACACACAGCAGAACAGCAGACTTTACTGCATGACGCTTCAGCTATTTGACACATATCACAGTTTTGCTCCCATCTATTCTACCAGCATGTGCTTGTTTGCTGCAGGACAATAGGTTTTTCTGTGCTGCATACTCTGCCTGCTGGAATTCTCTCCAAATATTCACTATAATTTGCCTTGCTTTTTAACACCTTTATTAAATTCATATGCATTTAGTCACAACATGGGTACTGATACATTACTAGAAAAAAATCAAACGTTTTTTCATTTTCATGCATTACACATACATGTTTTTAATGATTATCATTTACTCCAATATTACACAAATTTCTCAAGTCCTGCCGTCTTTGAATTTTCACTCCTCCTGAACATTATTCTGCATGAATTGCTCCTACAAATTTAATTTATTTCTATGTAATTTGTTCCTTCCCTTTTCTAAAGATCCCATCTCCGAGTGTTTTTATTTGATTTATAACAGTCAGTACTTCAATTGCAGTTGGTTTCTAGTAATTTTGTTTTTGGCAACTAAACTTAATAAGTCCTTACTATGAATTTTTCATCAGATAGATGGCAAATGTTGGAGGTGTGATGGGGAAGAAAGAGGTAATTTGGAACACATATTTTGGGAGTGTAATGAGTTGGCGGACTTTAAACATTTTCTACAGAGTACTCTGTTAGAAATATTGGGTCAACAAATGGGTGTAACTAAGGAAATTATTTATTTAATTGTTTATTTATTTATTTAGAGCTGGGTTACAGGATCTGAATTGCCTAGAAATAGTAAGGCCTTATTAAGTTTAATTCTACTGGCTACCAAAAAGCAATTACTACAAAATGGAACTTAGTCTTAATTATATTTGAATTATTAAGTATTGTAACAGAGAGAAAAAAATGACAGTGGGATGTATAGAAAAGGGTCGGAGCAAACTGTACAGAAAAAATATGTCAGTTGCCACTTAACAAAATCCTGTTCATTAAAGCTGATTTCTGCATAGCTGATTTATAGTTAGGTAGCACATTCAGGTTTTATTTTACTTGAATGACTCTCTTGTGCAAATTTCAGCTTCATAAAAAGATTTAAAGCAAAAAAAGGAACAAGAGCGATGCTAACTCATACACATAAATGTATCTTCTTTTTTCCTTTCGTTATTTATATGAAGCCAGTTGCTGATCATCCAATTTTCGATCAGTCATCATACATGCAAACACTTTATTCAGCTGTTTTTACTGTAATTGTGTTCTTCCTACTTTATTACCTTATTTTGCTTTCCTGCTTGCTCTTAAGTGTTGAAGTGGTTTTTATTATGCTGTATTTATTACTGCTTGTTAGTAGCCTGATTAAATTTGCCTGTTATTCTAACCCTCTTAGTTTTGGTTTTAGCACTTGGGCTTCAGGCCAGTTATTTTACATTTAATAAGGTTTTTGTGGTCTAATCTGTTGTGGACAAACCCTTATCAAAACCCTCTCTTCTGTCCAAGTTTTCAAAACACTATGTCTGGACAATTCCCACCAGTTTCTCCTTCCAATCTGGTCGACATGGGCATACTGAGGCAGTGTAGCAACTCCCTCATGTTCACTAGTAGCACTCTTCCCCTAGTACATAATTCTTCTGCTTGCAAGAAATGCATCTACATCTGTAACCTGGAATCCATACTCTCTTGCGCCACAATCAGTACTCCTGACAAAGAGGAGATTGCCAGCACAAACACCACATCACCCACATCACATAGCCAAGCACAACACATATCCACCAATGCAGAGGTCCTCAATAAAAACTTACCTAAACAGGAGAGACCTCCAAAACACACTGAAATACATTCCACATGCAATACCAAACACACCACACACAACAGACAACACAACACTGTCTCACAAATATACCCCATAAGGCATAACAGTAAACCCAACACAGCCCATAAGGCATAACAATAAACCAAACATACTAGTCATTGGGGACTCAGTTGTGAGATGCACCAGTGTCCCCCTCACCAGGCTCGACAAGGAGAAGGTCACAGTCAATTGTCTGTCAGGTGCTAGAATCAGCCACATCATGCACGCACTTATGTCTCTCCACAACATGTACAAATGTGACTCTGTCATTGTCCATGTCAGTGTGAATGACTTGAGATGTATCTCCCTGATTTATATGAAGAGAGAGTATGTGTCACAGGCAGGTATGACCCTAGCCATAAGCAGCATTCTACCTTCAGCCAGAATGATACCACAGTACTAACAAAAAGTAATTGGTTTAGTTTCTGGTGTCATTCCAAGAGGATCCAGTATGTGTCTGCATGGGATGAAATGGTTGACAGGCCTCGATACTTTGCCAGAGATGGCCTACATCTGTCACCCCTGGGATTCCAGATTCTGGCCAAGGCTCTTGCCTCCCTCATTATGCCTTTTTTAAGAAATGTCCAAAAGACGAATCTTCCAACATAAAAGATATGTCAAAAAGCAAATTGAAGGTTATGCTGCTTAATGCTAGGAGCCTTAACCTGGAAATGCACTTACCGGAGACTCTCCTCGCATTGGAAGATGCCGACATCTGTGCAGTTACAGAAACTTGGTTCAAGGCAGTGGAGAGCACCCCTGGCTTACCAGGCTATACCTCATTCCACACATTCCAAATCCAAAATGAGGTTGGGAAGACTAAGGCTGGTGGAGTCCCTATCTTCATTAAGGACAGGCACACCTCCAGACTGGTTTGCCAGCATGATGCACTAGAACTACTCCAGGTGCAACTGACAATTGGCAAGACACCCATCCAAGTTATAGCCAGCTATAGACCCCCCCTCCATGACTCAGGACACCCACTCCTACCTGGACCTACTTAACTCCCTCTAGGTACCCCCTAACACCCTGATCCTTGGTGACTTCAACTACCCCACCATAGACTGGGTGAACTATTCCTGAACTAATGTACTCACCCAATGATTCCTTGACTTCATCAGTTCTAACGCACTAGACCAGCTCATCTCATCCCCACAAGAGGAGATAACGTTCTGGACTTGGTTCTCACCAACATGGGTGACTGCTGCACCACTCCCATAGTAATTTCTTCCCTGGTGCAATCATATAATCGGTCTGTCTCATTCGAAGTTTCTATCCCACCCAACCCCCCCTCCAGCTGTAACCAGGCTAAAAAACTTTTCAAAAGATGACTACAACCTCCTAAGGGAGGGTATCAGTAGCTTCACATCACCGACCCCCACAGAGGATGTAGACAACTATGCTGAACAGCACGCCAGTGCAGTATATAAGCACTTGTGCAACTGCATGGACTTGGCCATACCCAACAGAACTAAAACCTGCTTCTCAAGGAAAGACAAACCTGCCTGGTGGACATTCTCTATCAACAAGCTTTACAACAAAAGGAAGACACTGTTGTCCTAGGGTAAAAAGGCACAAATTCCCAATTGGAAAAACTCCCTCCTTAGCCTCAACAAACAAATTAGATCACTAGTGAAAACCTCCAAAGTCAATTATGAATCGAAACTAGCCTCCGAAACAAAGGGAAACCACAAAGCCTTCTTCAGTTATGTCAAGGACCTCCATGGCAAAGCTCAGGTTTGTTCTGAATTAGTACTTAATGGTACCATGTACACTGATCCTGTGGACTTAGTCAACCTGCTAGCAGATAGGATCAGTGCAAACTTCACTCCCCTTCCCCGCCAAAGACCCATTTGACATCCCCAATACTTGTCCCGCACCTCACATCTCCATAGATCAAGTGTTAAAGGCCCTATCCAAGGCAAAGAACACAGCTTCCATGGGACCTGGTAGTATCCCAGGCTGTATCCCGCACCATCTCCAGCAAGAACTAGCTTTGTCATTGAGCACCTTATTCAACCACAGTCTAAGTACAGGCTTCATTCTGGCAGAGTGGAGAACTGCCATTGTCATCCCCTTGCACAAAGGTGGTGCCACTACTGACCCTGGAAACTATCGCCCCATTAGCTTGACAAGTCTGATTTGTAAAGCCATGGAGCATATATGTATGGACCTCATAGACAGCAACATAGGCACTCTCCAAGCACTTGATCCCACCCAGGTCGGATTCGTCAAGGGTAGATCTTGCTTGTTGAACCTGGTTGACTTCTCTGAGACTTTCACCAAGGCCCTGGATGAGGAAAAGTTAGTACACACAGCTTATCTTGACTTGGCCAAAGCCTTTGACACAATCCCCTACTCGGGCATCATCGAAAAGCTAACACAACTTGGCATAAATCTCTATCTCATCAGGTGGGTGGCCAGCTGGCTCACCGATAGGACCCAGAAGGTCAAAATAGGGGCCTCCACCTCCAACAGCAGACCTGTCACTAGTAGTGTTCACCAGAGATCTGGATATAGATATAGATTTATGTATAGATATGTATATAGAGAGAGATAGGTGTGTGTGTGTCTGTGTTTGTATGTGTGTACACACACACACACACACACACACACACACACACACACACACACACACACACACATGCTCAGCATTTACAGCCACTTTCTTGATTGGATACACTTCACCTGTCATTGTGATTAAAAACAAATCATGCAGTGCAAAGTATTACAACCCCCCCCCCCCCCACCCACTGTCTCTGAATTTGCAGAACATCCCTGATTTGCCTTTTTTATTTTCTGGTAGATTGCTGACGATTACAGTTCGGTAATAAAGACAGACATTGCAGTTTCATATATTTGTTTATTCAGAAAACACAAGCCTCTTTGGAGTCAACTTCTTGTTAAAAGAAGCTGGTTGGTATGCACTTTCCCTTTCTCTCTCTGGCACGCTCAATCTCACTCTCTCTCCTTCTTTCAAATGCACACACACACACACACACACACACACACACACACACACACACACACACACACACACACACACACACACACACACACTTTCTTTCTCACACACACAATTGAATTTTTTGTTTCTTTTTTTACCCTAACTGCAACTTTTTTTAAACCACAATTAACAAGGTTTAAGTACAACTGCAAGTCCTTGTAACTACTGCTGCAGCTTTCCAATCACGTTGAAGATGTCCACTTCCACCATTGTCTAAATTGAAGTAAATGATGTAAATGTGCTAGGTCCCACAGATCAGTGTGAAAAGAAGATTGTAAATATTCTGTCCACTTGGCCAACTTGAAAAAAAAATATGTGTGTGTTTGTGTATGTCATGTTAAACTAGAAGAAATACATTGTTTTCTGTTTTGCATAAATGTAATGTTAGATATGTGAAGCAAAATTGCCTTTCGTGGTTTTTTCTTGACATCAAGCCCATCTGCAGACAAGGTGCCTTATGGGAAGGTGATGGACCACTAATCCTTTATGCTCTGTTTGCATGGGTTCAAATTTCACTTTTGGTGGTATTGACTTGCACCCCTCCTTGACAGGATTAAGGCCACAAGCTGTTAATAATCTGTATCCTGTGATAAAGGGTTGGATTTGAGCCTTTATTTTACTACTGTATGACCTTGAGCAAGTCATTTAACCAGATGTTGCTTTGGAGCGATTGGGAATTTGGGCTAGACTTATTAATGTTCTCCTGGACTGCATGCCTAGAAACTGCCTTTAAACTTATGCACATATGCATGTATTCCTGTGCTTCACTGATCACTCCTCACTGACTTAATAGCTTCAGGGATAATGGGGAGCAACCTTAGGAGTTCTCCTGTTTGGTTTTGCTATATGTCTTACAAAGTTCTTGAATTTTGCTGCACTTATCTCACACAGAAGCACTTCGATATGCAGAAAACACATGAAAAGTTTCATGGTTGGAATAAACAAAGAAAATATATTGCTTCAGGCTTGAATACCAACATATTTGATCTTATGATTTAGACATTATGAGTTACACTAGTAAGTAATTATTGTGTGCCATATGTAAAAGCACTGTCCTGTTAAAAAGAGTGGTAGCTGTTTAACTGGGTATTGTGTCTTAAAGCCTAGTAATGGCTATGTCTATGTATTATATGACATTTATTTTGCTTCTTCATATACCTTTCTTCTTAGTATACTTACTGTATTAATGCTACAGTACCACAACTCTAATTTCTTTATCTCTAGCATAACATTTCCCTTGGTAACCATATTGTCCCGCGGTAGTGGTGCTGCGGTAGCGTTGTCGCCTCACAGCAAGACGTTGTCACGTTCGATTCTCAGCTAGAGTGTCTTCTGTGTGGAGGCATGCGTGAATGGGCGTGCCTTCGTTGAAGGTTGTGCGTCAGGGCTGGTAACTCGGCACGTAAAAATCCACTACCAAACATTAGCAGACCGGAGTTCTGCTGTGGCGACCCCTAACCGGGATAAGCCGAAAGACACAACAACAGCAACATGTTGACATTCTCTTTTTCTGTTTTACATTTCTGTCTGATTTTTTTGTATGATTGTTATGTAAATGTGGAGCTTTTCTCCCCGGGCCTCCGCTGTAAATGGACCTGGTCCAGTTGGAGTATCCCAGTAAACAAATGTAAAATAAAAATAAAATAAACAAGTAATACCATTTATAGTCTAGATATTTGAAATAGTTCTGTTAATTCTCAGAATTGAGCCATTTGGTTTTGTATTTTTAGGCTGCCTTTCCTGTTGCCATGACACACCAAACCAGTTGGGGTTTCAGCTAGAGTAAATATACAGCTGTATAATATAAAAGTGGACAATGGCCAAAGGCAAAGAACACCTATTCTCACTGGTGCCAACTGCCATTGAGACTGAGGATATGGTTCTTGGTATCAAGGGATTCAACAAACGAATGGATAACGGATGTAGGTCCTGTCAGCGCTGTGATGCAGGATTATGTTGGCATGATGGTATATGTTTTATTGGAAGGCAACCAAAATCTTAAGAGTACAAATACAGTCTTTCAGTCTTTAATTAGCAGCTTCCATTACCAGCCATTATCACCTGAAAGTGGGGTTGGGGAGAGACACACAGAATAAAATCAGTGCAATCCTACATTATCTGTTTAAAATCACTCACATCCCACATAATGGTTATAACCAGGTCCTCCTCTTTTGAAGAGAAAGACATAAGAAAACAATGGATGGTGTTTTTAGGGTTGCAGAGGGAGAGATATTGTCAGTGGGAGACACTACAGTGACAGATGTTAATTGGAACAACATGACTCCAGGAACACCTAACAGAAGGATCGTTTTTCATTTCTTGTTAAGAGCAGGACTTAAATAGTATGAGAACCTACTGTAGAAACAGCAGTCTTGAACCTATTGTTATGAAATCTGGAGTGAGAGGAGATCCCAGATCTGGATGTTAGCCATTTTAAGATTATTAAATTGGTGCGGTTTACCTTTGTCTTCATTAGAGCTTGAATCTTCAAGATGGCAGACTTTTCAAAAAGATGTAGTAGTGTCAAAGAAAAGTAGCAGCAAACAGGTAAGAAGATGGAGCAGGAAAGTAATGTAAGGAGGCAATATCAAAACTGACTTCAGAGAAGTAGTAAATGAGCAAATCAAAAGGACAACTTGTGTTTTGGTTGGAATAAAGGATACATTAAGGTTCTTTGTTTAAAAAAAAAAGAAAAGGTTCTTTGTTACGCAGAAAGTATAATAAAACATAACAGGAAGAGGGGGTGAGGTAACAATACTGGTAAATGCAGAAGGAAACAAGTGTATCAAGAGTTGTTCTTCTGGTAATAAAGACCACAACGAGTGACAACTCAGGGTAGAATAGCCCCTTAATTTAGAAAGGGTGATAAATCATTTTACAGATATATAAGTGAGCAAAGAAAGGTAATGAAAGGTATAATAAAACTGAATAGAATGGACTGGAGTGAGAAGAAAAGGATTGTGGGCTACTAAATGAATACTACACGTCTTATCAAAGTTCACAATTGATGAGAAAATGGATACTTTACTAGTGAATTATAATATAATGGGTTGGTTCTAGTTCATTTGGACAAGAAAAGGTCCTGAAATAACTTTAAGAAGTAAAGCTGCCCAGGGCAGTGTGAGCTGTTGAGATTTGTCACGGAATTCATTCAGACTTTGGTAATGCTTAGGAATATCACTAACTGACCCTTTTTAACAAATTATGGGGGGGGGGGGGTAATGTTAACAATTACTGAGGACTGGAAAAGAACAGATTAAGTTCCCTTTCACAAAAATGAGATTATAGCAGAAACTAGAAACTGTTGACCTGTCATTTTGACCTTAGTTATAAAAACAATGTAGAATCACTGCTGATGTTCAAAAATATAGACTATCTAGAAATCACAAGATGAAAATGTTATGTCAGATAATTTGTATTGTGCATGATTGAGTGCCCAAGATTAGTAAAGATTAATAAAGGGCTGCAGACATGATCTGTTTAAATTTTAGCAAGACATTTGACCCTGTACCACATAACAGATTATTGGCCAAGGTAGAAAGACTTGCAGTGAGTCCCACAATGATAGTATGTGCAAAAGATTAGGTAAATCACAAAAATCAGCAGACACCTGGGTAGGGAAAATGGATACTTATGAAGGATATAGTAAACATGAATGACAAAAATAAAAAAAAGATACAAGAGGAAATTGCATCACAGTGCTATAGGCAACATATGCCATGAGTAAAAAAAAAAAAGATAAATGGAACAAAGCACTAAATGATGTGCAAAATATATATTTGTTTTACATACAGACTGGGATTCATTAGCAGCACTAATTTTTGAGGTCATTGCCAGAAGACCTGCACAGCTAATCAGACGTTTTAAGCATTGTGTAGCACTGGCATATCAAGCAAAGGACTGCACAGTGATAATGGTATAAACAATGCTAGACTGCTTTACAGTAGTGCTCATGTGCAGTGTGACGGATGTCACAGGCTAGACATGGAGGCAAGACTGAGCAGTTGTATGCTACTGTATGTGATGTGCCAATGCATAATTACATGTAGTGCCTGTCTGGAACAAGAAGCACAAAATGGGTCTGCAGAGGAAATAAGCAACCCTGGTCATCATATCAATTTAGAGGAAATGGCATAGATAGGAAACAGGAAATGGAAGAAAAGCAAGCAGTGGGAAGCACAGAAGGATAACCATATGGTATGAAAGGAGTGGAGAAGAAAGATTAATTTTTTTGTGTATGGTAGTACATGCCTATTTTGTAAGTTATACAAATAAGGGGCAGATGGAGAAGGTAGTGAGGGATGTTTGTGAATGGGATACAGGGAGAAGAACAGGTATCAGGTGCAGACAGAAATGATCGGAGATGGTATAATCAGAAAAGTTGGTGAGGACAGTGGATGGACACATACATGCAGATGGTGGACAAATGGTGATAGGGAGGGGAGGACAGTGAGCAGGGAATGGGTAATGAGACATAAAGGATGGAAAATACTAGGATGAGGATATGGTGGTGCTCTAGCATGGCTGGATGCCAGTCTAGCTCAGACTGCAATTGACCCAGACATCTTTCACTTGGGTGGCTGACATTATGGGGCAGTTGCTCCCCTGGTGGCCCTATGGATGGAGATTCCAGGCCACATGAGTATGCCATTCAGACCAGAAGGTACTGTACATTGCCAAAGTGGGCATGCAGTTATCAAGACACCTTGGCAGCAGCCTCCACATTTGATGTCTGAGATCACTGAAAACTCTTCCAGTTCACTTTCAGGAGCGGTGCCTTCATCCCATTCTGAGAATCTAACACAGAGGACACCGTTAACCCATCCAGCTTACCTCCAGCAGGAGGATGAATGGCAGACATGATGAGCACTGGTGAACCAACAGAAGAGGCAGTGGCTGGCACAAACTAAGGTGACCACGGTCTGACCTCTTTCTCTTCCACAGATGGATCTGAAGAAGGACAACTGAATGGGAAACAAATATCACTCATATATGCTACATAGACAATCACACCCCACTACTTTGAGAGGTGCATCTGCTTTCTTTTGCATCCAGTTATGTTCAGCTGCTGCTTCTTCTTTGCTGGAAAACAAGGTATGTAGTGTTAAGTATGTATGTGTGGTAGTTAAGCTAGGTGAAGACAGTGATACTGAAAAACAGTGTGTACATTGCATTTCAATTCATAGGTTCATAGGTACATACTAGACTAACAACCACTGGGGCTTTTATAAGCCCAGACATACAACCCATATGTATCCCATGTGTTATTGTGCCTTAGAGGTTGTAAGGGGTGTATGCTAAGTAGGGCATGGTTTAACACCTGCCTCTGTCCATCAGAGACATAGGTGGCAGACTAGGGGTGAATTTCTGATTTTCCATCCACTGTTCCAGGTTGCACTTGAATTGAGTTAGGGAACGGCTCTGCTTCACATGGATTGGAAGCCTATTCCAAAGAATGGGATTCTCTGAGATACATGCCTATCCTTCCAACATGTCCTGTTTAAGTCATAAACAATGTTTAAATCCTTAGATCTGCTAGTTCTATTGCTGTTTGTTTTGTTGATATGCAAAATGTCCACTGCAGCAGGATCTAAGGATGCCTTGAGTGCTAGCCATAAATCTCCTCTCAGCAGTCTGTAGGAAACAGAGTATACAGATAGGGTGAGGCACTCTGTATAGGACATGGAGTTTATGCCCTGTATTCTTTTTGTGAGGAACCTTTATGGATGTTCCAGTTGTTGCGTGTGCCTGGTCAGATACATACCGAAGGGGGCATTGTACTGAATGATGGCTCTAATGAGGACTGAGGACAGTTTGCAGATGACTTCCCTGGACCTAGCTGCCATACCCTTACTTATAAGTTGAATGACATTAAAATGATTTCCTTACTACCTTAGACACATGTTGGTCGAAAGCCAGGTTACTATCTATATAAGTTCCCAAATCTTTGACTACTGTTTCATCAGTGAGATAGTTTCCCCCCTGGGTGGCTAACTTCCCAAAAGGTGCGTTTATGCATTTCTTGAAACTGAGCTTTAAGCAGTGGCTTGAGCACCAATCATTTGTCTGTGCTAGACCTTCCTATAAGATGTTAGTATCTTGGGTGGTTTGTACGATTGCTTCTAGCTTGCAATCATCTACCAAACTGGCAAGCCTGAGGTCCTTGACACTCACCATAACTTCCAAAAACTAGATGCCAAAGAGTAGCAGACCCAGCACAGAGCTCCTGGGAGCTCTACCTTTGCAGAGATGGTCTCTCCAGTCCTAACTTCCTGGGTCCTATCTGTGAGATATCTAGCTATCTAACAAGGTACATAGGGATTTATACCTAATTCCATGGGTTTATTTACAATGTCTGAGTGGGATATTGTATCATATGGTTTAGCTAGGTCAAGTTAGGGAGCTTGCACCATTTTGTCCTCATCCATTGCCCTGGTAACCTTCTCAAAGAAGTTCACCAGGTTCAGTAGGCATGGCCTGCCTTTGATGAAACCAGGTTGGATTGGGTCTTGAGTCTGAAGGTTTCCTATGTCATTGTTAATCATTTACATGATAATTCTGTTCAAGGCTTTGCATTATGAGACCAGTCAGACTAATTGGTCTGTAGTTCCAGGAGTCTTCCATTCACATGGTACAAAGCCTTTGTGGAGGCTGTGGTCATATTTTAAGCTATTTAGGAGTCATCCTGTGATATTAATGGGGACCACTGAAGCTGTATTCTTGGCCTTAGAGAGCGTATCTAAGACCTACTCGCTGTTGGTAATTAGAGGGGTTATGTTAGATGATATTTTCTGGGTGGAGTGGCTGAGAGTGGGGGGTAAAGTTGGAGCTGAATTTGTCAGCCGGAAGATTTTCTATATCTCCTGGTGTCATGAACAATGGCTCTACTTATCGACAGTTTCACTTGCTGTTTTATATGGGTCTGTATCAATTTATCAAAAACTTTCTTCTTCGAACGCCTTTTCATCGAACCATATTCAGCAAACCATTAAATCAGCAAAACTTTTTCCCAGGGAATGGAGATAGGTGGCTGTTACACATTTGCCCTTTCCCCCAGTGTAGTGTGATTTCAGAGTTGGTATATATAATTAGGTGGGGTGTGGAGGGTGTGAGGGGGGCAAAGACCCCCACATTGGTTTGTTTAAAATTATGTAGTTTTTGTTATGAATGCTCTGGTGGCCAGGTTGATTTGATGGTTTGGTGAAAAGTGGTTTGATGAATATGGTTTGATGAAAAGGCGTTCAACAAAGAAAGTTTTCGATAAAATGATATAGACCCATTTTATACAGCCTTTGAGGTTTCAGGCATAGCTAAAGAAAGCCTTTTAGTTGTCCTTGGCCTAGGACTCTATCTTCACCTCAAGATTTGCGTTATCTGATTTAATTAGTTGTCTCAGCTGTCTATTCAGTTTAAGAGAGAGTTTTTATCTTTTTTGGTGTTACACTTCCTAATTTCAGCTATTACCTGTTCTTTTGTTGTACAACCTGTTTAATTTTTGATTCTACAAGGGTGGTTTGTTTTTTGAGTTAGATTTGGGCTTACTTCTGGTAGGCCAGCAGCCTCTATACAGTGATTGACATGGTTGTACAGAGCTTTTTTGCATAATTCTGCATAGCCTGTTGTATTATCTGGGTTTGGAGGGTCTTGAAATTTTGACAGGTTATCACTTAATAAAAATGTAGGTCATCTTGGAGTAGTTTCTAACTTGAAGGAGAGAGACCGGTTTGTGGTCTGACCTTACCAGAAAAGACACAACACAGGGGGGTGGGGGTGAGGATGGGAGGTATAGCATTCCTCTGTGTTTGTGAGTATCAGTTCCAGTATGGTTGTACCGCTAGTAGATGTATATAGTAACTGGTTTGTGTTTGCACCTGTAAATTTGGGGTTGTGTAGAATTCCCAACTTGTAGGAGGATAATTAGTCTCCCATGAGTATGGTATATGGATGAATGGTGAGTGTCTCCAGTAGGTCTACCTCTCAACCTCTTAGCACAAGAAATCTGGACAAAGCCTGACATAATGGGGGGACAAAGGCCCAAAAATAGGCACACATTTTAAATATTGCTCTTCTAAACTTCAAAAGTTGCTAGAATAACAGGATTTGTGTTAGCATGGATTTTCTGAAGGATATGAAGTCTTAAACTCAAATGCATGTCCTTATTTAGTGACTTTAATCCTTAGATCATCCCAGTGATTTGTCAAAAAATGCAATTTTTATGAGGAACAGACCAAAAATATGAGGCAAAAATCCGGACATTCTGCGAAAATCTGTACAGTTGAGAGGTAGGGTCTAAGTATGAGCTATGGATTTCATGAGATGGAGAGGATGAACTACAGCTTGCTAGGATATGATATGGGACTTTGTTTATGGTAATCTGAATGTGGAGGGACTCCAGTGTATCTTCCTGTTTAACCAACACAGAGGTGTACTTTTTACTGATGCAGATTGAGTCACCCCCACTTTCATCTTTGCCTGTGCAGTTGCTGGTCTAAATGTGTGGAAGGCACTGAAGCTTTGCACTGCTGAGGTACTTTCTGTGGCTTCAAACTATGTTTTAGTAACTGCATAGATGTCTGCATTCTCAAAGGTGAGGAGAGCTTGTAGGGAGTGGAATTTCTTGTTCAGACTCCTGACATTGAGCAGTTAACATTTTTGGATTTCCTTAAGTACATTTTCCTCTGTTGGAAAGTTTCTCAATTTGATATAGCCTAAAAAAGCTCCATGGGAAAGGACAATGTTTTAGCAAATGTTCAAAAATCTAGAGAGGACAGGTGCAGACCAACCTTGGCAAAGCAACATTGTTTGTCAACCATGTCTTCCCATGCTGAAAGCTATTGTATCCCCCTAGAATGACATAAAAAACTAAGCCAATTAAAGTCAGTCAAGTCAATCATCTTCTGTGTGTGTTGTGGCATCATCCTTGGTGAAGGTAGAATGCTATACCAGCCTCTGACACATACTCACAGACCTCCATAGTGTCTCTCTTCATATAGTTTATGGAGGTGTATCAGGTCATTTACACCTACAAGGACTATGAGTGAATCTGTGGTGCAATGACTTGAGTGCATGCATAACCTGGTTGATCCTTCCTATAGGCAACTGGCTGTTATTTTCCCCTTGTTCACCCTGGTGAGTGGGGAATCAGTATGTCATACAATGGAGTCCCCTGTGACTAAAGTCCCGAATAGTGTATTGGCATGCCTTATAGGCTTGGTACTTGACGCTTCATTTGGTATGGCTATATAAGTAGTGCTAGGTGTTGTTTCATTTGAGTGCTTTCAGGTTTGCTAAGGATGTTTACAGGTGGAATGTCTGGGAGGTCTTTGAGGTTTTAGGAAGACTTCATTTAAGTGCCTCAGCATAAGTAAGACTATGTGGTGGATATAGTGTGTGTGTGTGTGTGTGTGTGTGTGTGTGTGTGTGTGTGTGTGTGTGTGTGTATATGTATAAATATGGATTCACTTCAGAAGCCCGAAAGCCCAAAATCTTGAATTTCAAAAGACTAAGACCAAAATCTTGAAAGTTCAAAAGACTGAAAACCCATCTATATATATATATCTATATATATATATATATATATATATATATATATATATATATATATATATATATATATATATATATATATATATATGTATATATATATATATATATATGTATATATATATATATATATAATATATATATATGTCTATCTATCTATCTATATATATATATATATATATATATATATCTATATCTATATATGTATATATATATATATATATATATATATATATATATATCTATATATGTATATATATATATATATATATATATATATATATATATGGGCCTACTTCATATAAACAAAATCTCATATACCCAAATTTTAAATGACCAAGATGACAACATTGAAGTTGCATTTTAATGAACACTCACATTATGGATAGTGTAACCAGAGAAAGGAAGCAGTCAGCCAACATTTGGGGGTTTGCCCTTTTCCCCATTACAGTGCAATCTCGGAGTTGGTATAGTTTGGGGGGTGTGGGGAGCAAGGCCCCCCAAATGGATGGGTTTGACATGCTTTTGTATGCTTTTTTTTATTACTGTTGGCTGACTGCCTCCTTACCCTGGTTAGACTTTTGGTAATATGAGTGTTCGTTAAAATGAAACTTTGGTATTGTCATTTCAGTTATTTAAAACTTGGGTAAGTGAGATTTCTTTTAAATGAAGTAGACCCATGTCATTTACATATATATATATATATATATATATATATATATATAGTTATACATATATATATATATATATATATGTATATATATATATATATATATATATATATATGGATTCCTATTACAAGAACGAAAGTTCACGACTTGTAATAGGAAGCCTCACTTCTACAAAAGTTTACTTTAACGAAAGTGAACTTTTGCGTAAGTGCACTTCACCGAAAACAACGCAGCACAGTGGAGGGCATAAAAAACAAGCTGTGTCCTCCACTATGGTGGGATAGTCATGGACCATAGGGTTAGGGCACGGGTTAGGGTAAGGGGATAGTTAGTAAAGCTATCCCCTTACCCTAACCCATGCCCTAACCCTAAGGTACATGACTATCGCATCATAGTGGAGGACATTGCTATGTCCTTCACTGCGCTGCAGTTGTCATGGACCTTAAGGTTTGGGCATGGGTCATGGTAAGGGCCAGAGTCCCCCTCTAGCCATTCCAAAACCAATGTCCCATTACTTGGTTATTTTGCCCCATTGACCATAAACACTGTAATGTGCATACTGCTTTACTTCTACAGCAATTATTTGGATTTCATTTAAAACTTTTATTTTACTGTGGTGGTGGTGCTGCGGTAGCACTATCGCCTCACAGTAAGACGTTGTCCATTCGATTCTCAGCTAGAGCGTCTTCTGTCTGGAGACATGCATGAATGGGCATACCTTCGTTGAAGGTTGTGCGTCAGGGCTGGCAACTCGGCACTTAAAAATCTACTGCCAATCATTAGCGGACCGGAGTTCCGCTGTGGCGACCCCTAACCGGGAAAAGCCGAAAGACACAACAACATTTAAAACTTGTATTTTACATTTTGTAGTACAAACACTAATAGACATCTGCTAAACAAAGCAATACCGTCTCACAATGAAAATGGACTTAGCATTAAAACTTCTCTGCCCTTAAAACTCACGTTCATTGAAACAGCATTGAAACCCACATTCAAAGAAATTGCATCTAGCCAGTAGTGGATCAAGATTACCTTTGGGCTGTTTTCAACTCATAGTCCCCTTGAAGAGGGTGCAATTTTTATGATTAACAACAGATTAAGAAAAAGTAAGTCAAAGCAGAGAACTAGTATGTTACAATTGTTCAGGCTGTATACCAATGATTCATGCTATTTGGATTAATGTTTTGATATAAAATGCAAGAATCCTGCCCTTTTTCATCTTCAAAACCTAACCCACAGATTGAGAAGGAGTAGAAGTTTTATCAGTCTAATTGTACAATGGATTGTAAGCAATGAACATTTGCTATGGTGTGTTAAGGTAGTTTAGGAATGTAGATGAAATTGGGGGATCTTGAGAACCAGAATGAGCATCATGGCACCATGATTATCTGGCCCATGACTCACAGAGGTTTCAGACCTAAAGCAAGAATTTGTAGAAGATATTTGTGAGTATTTTTGATGAAAAGAACATTTCAATATGTGGTAAGTTGGATGTACAGGGAGTGCCAAGCTAACCCCCATCTGCTTGTACAAGACAGACATCACAATATATTTGAGTAGTGCTACTGCAAAAGGAATAATTTAAAAACACATGGGTTTAGAAGAAAAATGTAAGTGGGATAGTGTGTGCAGAGTGATGTCATGGAAGCTGCATTATCGACCAAATGTAGAATATGATGGTGGAGTATCCAAAGCAAGACTTACAAGTATCTTAATGATGTCATGTCATCAAAGCTGCATTACCTAGCCAAATCAGAACATGATGGTAGAGAGGCCAAAGCAAGACTTACACATATTATAATAATGGCATCAAAGCTACATTATTTATCCAATTCAGAATATGATGATGGAGAAGTCAAATCAAGACTCACAAGTATCATAATGATGTCATCAAAGCTGCATCATCTACCCAGTTCAGAATATGATGATGGAGAAGCCACAGCAAGACTCACAAATATCATAATTATGTCATCAAAGCTGTACTATCTACCCAGTTCAGAATATGATGGTGGAGCAGCTAAAGCAAGAATTACAAGTATCATAACACCTTCTCTTAGAATATGATATCAATGAGTCAATGTGAAGGTACCACTCAAAGATCAGGAGTGGGGGGGATTGGAACCACATAAGATATTGGTCTGTGCTCTTTGCTTAATGGTGTTGCCTTGAGTTGTTGTTGGTTAATAACCTTTCATCTTCATTTAGTCTTTAAGCTGTTCAGTCATGGTTGTAAAATAATAAAAAAAATCATAATTCAGAATATTATGGTAGATTTTATAATGTTACTTAATAGTGGAGTGCAACCCACATTGTCAATTTATGGTACATCCAAAGAAACTTCTGTGAATATGCAAAATGCAGACATTTTGAGCAAGATTATAGTAAGAATGTCTTGAAACACTAAGTTGTGTACAGCTCTTGAAAATGCATATAATAAAATATGTCTGATTTACTCCTCAGTACTAAACTAAACTAACATTTGTGTACTTGTCTTACACTGATGGAGGCAAGATAACACAGAAGGTAAATAACATCAGTTAGCCACTTTTGGTATTCACTCTAAAGCAGTCACATCAATGTTATATATATTTTTTTACTTCTCTAGTGTCTCATAGAAGATAAACAATGCATTCTTTTTAAAACAGAAAGACAACTTCAGATATGAAGCCTTAAAACCAACCTTAAATATATGACACAAAAACAAATGCGAGGTGTCACAAAATCTGCGGAAACCTGCCTAGCTAAGCCCGTTAAAACTGCTTTTTGAAACCTGTGCCGAAAAGACTAACTTCCTTACATGCTTCTGGCTAAGTCCGTTGTGTTACAAAAACTGCCATTGCCATTTAACTCCTTTACTGGAATGCATACTGGCCAAGTTCTTAACGGAAGGCTAAGTCCGTTGCTTTTAACTAAATAAAGATTAACTCCTTTACCAGAATTTAAACCCTTACTGGAATAGGTTCATATTGGTACTAGGCTATCGGCCCTAGGGCCTATACAAGCCTAGCAATAACAATTCCCTGGCTATTTCTTCCCACAATATTTACTTCCCTGGACCCCTGTCTAGCAAGGTGACTGATGTGATCCCTGGGGTGAATTTCCTATCTCCCATCCAATCGTTAAGGTTCCTTTTGAAGGGGGCCAAAGAGGCGGTCTGCTTGACATGTATGGGCAGTCTATTCCAGAATCTGGGGAGTCTCTGGATTAGGAACCTATCCCTCCAGCATGTTTTGTTCATTGTGCTGACAAGGTTTAGATCCCTGGAGCGTGTGGCTCTGAGGGATTGGGATTTCTTTAAGTGTAGCATGTCCAGCAGCTCTGGGTTTGACACGGCCTTGTATGTTAAGCAGAGATCGCCTTTGAGTAGACGATATGTGACAGAGTATAGGTAGAGTTTTTTTAGATGGTCAGCATAGGACATCTGCTTTAGGCCTGTGATTCTTTTAGTGAGGTATTTCTGAGGCCTTTCCAGTTGTTGCAGATGTCTTAAGAGGTACATACCAAATGGGGCATTGTATTATAATGGGTCTAATGAGGGATGAGTACAGTGGGACAATGACCTCCTTTTTTCTGGATGAAAAGCCCTTAGTGATGAGGTGTGCCACATAGAAGGATTTCCTGACTGTTGTAGAGATGTGGTTATTGAAGGTGAGACCACTGTCCACGTGTGTCCCTAAGTCTCTTATCACACTTTCGGTGTTTAGTGTACTGCCACCTATGTGGTAATTCATGGGTACATGTTTTTTCCCAAAGGGGATAACTATACATTTCTTGGCATTGACCTTGAGCCCATGGCTCTGGCACCAGACATCTGTTTCTGTAAGGCCCTTTTGTAGAATATCCACATCATGTGGGGATTCAGTAATGGCTCCCAGTTTGCCGTCATCTGTAAACTTTGTTAGCCAGAATCCCTTAGTGTTGGCCTGTACTTCAGAGAAGTAGATGACAAACAAGAGCGGTCCCAGGACTGAAACCTGAGGTACTCCACTTGTCACTTGTCTGGAGCTGGATTTGGAGTTGGCTACTTTTACAGTGTGGGTTCTGTCAGCAAGCCAGTTGCCAACCCATTGAGTGACGTAGGGATTAATGCCCAGCTTTGTAAGTTTAGCTATAATTCCAAGTGGGGGATGGTATTGAAGGCCTTGGCAAGGTCCAGATAGGCTGTGTGGACTGCCTTACCCTTGTCCACAGCTCTGGAGACTGATTCAAAGAAGTCAGTCAGGTTCAGGAGACAAGATCGGCCCTTCACAAACCCAAACTGGGTGGGGTCCAGTGTTTGAAGGTTGCAAGTGTCTTTGTTTATAAGTTCCATGATAATACGTTCCATGGCCTTGCAGATCAGGCTCGTTAGACTGATGGGGTGGTAGTTCCCAGGATCCAAGGTGGATCCCCCCTTGTGGAGTGGGATAACTGTAGCTGTGCGCCACTCAGTGGGCACGAAGCTTGAGGTGAGGCTATGATTAAGCACGACACTTAGGTGAGGTGACAGTTCATTTTGTAGTTCATGTAGTACACAGCCCGGGATGTTGTCTTGTCCCATGGATGCTGGATTCTTAGCTTTGGCGAGTGCGGTTTTTACCTGTGTAGCCGTTATTACTGGAATTTGGCAATCTTTCGGTATTGAGATAGGCACTTTAGGGGGTGAGAGGGGGGGTGAAGTTGCACTGAATCAATCTGCCAGGATATTGGCAATATCTTTGGGATCAGTATATTTAATGCCATTCTGTTGTAACTCAGAGAAGATCTGAGCATTGCCATTTAGATTCTTGACATAGCTATAGAATGCCTTGTGTTTGTCTTTGGAATATTTGGCAATTTTATTTTCGTAACTAGCCTTGGAGGATTTTATGAGGGATCTCAGCTTCTTGCCGAGACTGGTAAGGGAGTTTTTTGCATCCTGGGATTTTTCTCTTTTCTGCAACAGTTTCTTCCTTTTGTTGTAAAGTTTGTTTATGGCAGGGGACCACCAGATTGGCTTCCTTTTTTTTGGAGGAGAGCTCTTGGTTCTATTTGGGATGGCACGATTCATGCACGAGTGGATGTGCTCGTACAGTGGCTTAGTGTAGGATTCAGCAGTCGAACTTTCAGTTCCTGTCTGCATGGGTGTCATGAAGTTTGTCACTTCTGACTTGAGTACCATGAAGTTGGCTTTGGAGAAGTTTTTTATGGAGGTTTCCTTACTGGGGAATGTCAGTGCATTCTGGCTGGTGCTAAAGTAAATCCTGCTTTCTGGCTGGCCGTTCTTCTAAGAATGCACAGTTTGAGCCCACGGAGTTCAAATATTGCTTTAAGCAGCTGAGGAAACTGCATGCATGCACGCTATGGCCAGAAAGTGAACTCAATTCTGACAGGCTGGCAGGCTGTTCATGGAGCTGACGTCATTGTGTATGCCTCTGCACGTGATGACATCAGCTGAAAAACAAAAACATTAAAAAAAAAGCCTGGAGAAGCCTGGAAATTTGGAAATGAAGGGGTGCCACTCGGGAATGTTGGCACCCCATTATTTGGACCTCAAAACTGGTAAAAACCGAGAAATTTGGTATGGTTGAGAGGTGTGACGCACACACACACAGATATATAGATACACACACACACACACACATATATATATATATATATATATATATATATATATATATATATATATAAATATATAGATATTTAGACAAACTTTGAAACTTTGTTTCTTTGAGTATTAAATGGTTGTCAGTGAACATTAGGCAGTTGTTACAGTGTCTTAATATACCCATGTCCACCAAACTGGTTGTAGAAAAATTGGGAAAGCCAGTATACCCATATCCACCAAACTGGCTGCAGAGAAATTGGGTACGTGCATATCCATGATATCAGGTCCTTTATTAGGTGAACTGTAAGGGTGTGGTGCACAAGGGTTAGTAATGGGCTGACTAAGGGTGCTTTTGGAGCCAGAGACTAGACTAGGCTATATAATGCTAAATGAAAGAGCAGTGCTCCTTAATGTAAAAACTAGCTGCTGTATGCTGCTTAACATGCAGAGTAGTTGCCCTATACTCTCCCAGTTACTGGTACAGTTTCAGAGATGGTTTTATAGGAAACATTTGATTTCTAGGTGTCCCTGACTATACAGGGCACTACTAGTCATCGCTGTACAATAGGCAGCTGCACACAAGTGCACCAAATTTATATAGCCAATTAAAACACAGGAAACTGGCTTCTAAGCTCTCTTGCCAATATAACTACTACACTTGTGCATTTTTTATGTATTTGCTAACTCATATAGACCAGGCAACCACCTATTGCCACAAGAAAGACTATACCAGTCCTCTTAATGTAAAAACACCAAAAAGATTGCTTGAGGGTGTAATGCTGCCACAAAGAAATTTAAAGAAGCTACCTGGAAAAGGCTATTTGAAGTATTAGGGACCTTTAAAATGATTGATTTTTCCTGACTCACCAAGTTGTAGACCTGCAATCTCCCCTTGCCATGGCCACTTTATTAGGTCATCTTCAGGAGCAAAATAGTTGTCCAGTGTGCATGGAAGCATTGTTTTGAATTGTGTCATGTAGTGTAGCACTGCATCATTACACTAAGACATGGCTGCACCACTGCACTGCAAGGCTAGGATGTGGCTGTAGCACTACTCTGCATTGCAGTGAGAATATACATGCGGTGGATGCATGTAGATCATATGCTTTGTATTCACTGTGATGTGTGAGGCTCACTTCAACATGTATTGAGAATAGAACTGAGAGTAATGAATTGAGAGTAACACTTATAATAATTTTTTATGCAACATTCAGCTCCCCACCAAAACATTTTTAAGTTTTGTTATAAATATTTATAAATTCAAATGGTCTTTGTAATATGAAAGCATTAAATACATATATTAATCCTAATGGTATTAATTAAAAAAAAATTAAATGTTTTAACTAATTAACAGGTATGATGATTTGTAGTACACACACACACACACACACACACATATATATATATATATATATATATATATATATATATATATATATATATATATATATTTTTTTACATAAATATTAATTCTTTGACTGTGCATTGTATTTATGACATAGATTTTATTTTATTTTTTGTATGTAATGTTGAAGTCACAAACATATTTTATTTATATAGCATCTGTCACTTTAAATCAGTGATAAAGTATTGTGTTTGGCGCCAAAATGTTTTTAAAATATCAGGCAGTATTATGTTATTGTGTTCTGATGAAGTCCACTTTTTTGTGGATGAAAGCACTTAACGAGGATGTCATTGTATGTTTTTTGATTCATATATAAAAGTTTACAGCTTACTCCAGTCCGTGCATTGCCTTTACTATTGGAATTGTTCCTATACGTCTTCAGTGTTCAGCAATCTTCTGGTGTGTTTTTTTATGTATTGAGAATGCAGTGCACACCAGCAGATATTCACAAGCATTGGTTCTACCTAGCTTCATTAGTAGAACTACCATACTAAATTGCATTAGCAAGATATAAAGCAGTGGTGCCATTTTGTGCAACACCATTTAGAATTATATAACTTTGAAACAGAGGAATTTCATTAAAGCATCTGCATCCATGGGACTTCCCAGAGTTAAGAAAGAAGTCTTGCACGTTATAGTTCCTCAGCAAGGGATGCCTGTCAAAGTGGGCTGTATCTGAATTTTCTTGTGTACCATTATGCATATCACGGGGGATTATAGAACCATTTGTGTGTGGGTAGACTAATTTGTGACATGTATTCATGCTTTGATAGGTTCTACTGGTGCAGAGTCCAGCAGTACAGGACAATATAGGCTGATGACAGCAGGGTAACTGTGGCTGACAGTGATGGCATCAGTCAAGTTGTACAGCCCAGTGACACTTGTCACTTTTTACAAGAGTATGGTGGAAGGTCACACACACCCCTATCACATCACAGGTCCTTTAGAGGTACAGGCTGAACACACAACCTCAACATAACAGATATCCTGTACTTTAGAGGCCCTCATGAGCTCTACATCTGTCTCCAGCTCACACAGCATCTAAAATGTACACTACCTCTGAGGCATATGTAACCACCACAGGGTGTGTGACTACATTTGGTAGCCAGCAGACACAGACAGCTATTGCCAACAACATTGTAGAGATGGTTAATGTGCTCTGTGACTTATGGGATAACATGTATTGACTGCAATGTGACATGGAGTATAGGGACAGGGAGCACATGTGGCATGTGAGGTCATTGGTGGAAATGTTATCTCCAGGAGATGTGTTGCAACCTCTGTCTGGTGTGGCTCCAGGGGCCATGCAGTCCATGGCTTTGGTAAAGTCTGGATGTGTAGTAGTTGGGCACAGGCCATGTCAGTCCAGATTACACAGACTGTTTGTAAGACAGCATAGTGTCACCTGTGGGCACATGGCCTGCCAGTCCTGACTCTGTTTGTCCTGCAGGTTATGGACTGAGCCAGTCCTCTGACTCATTATCGGAGATGCTTCACCAGACTACTCATGCATGATTCTATAGTTTTACCCTTTCTCTTGGTTATAGACTACTAGCCCTGGTTGTGGACATTATCCAGATTGTAGGCAATGCTGTTTATCATTTTCAGCTGATAGGACACCCCACCAGGATACACACATATTGTCCCTAGTTTTACTTCTTCCCAGACACAAACCACATTATGCCCTCATACCACTAGCCAAGAGACAGCGGACATTACCAGTGGTTGCATTGTGACTGCTTGACTCTGAAACTGAAGGATGTGATCCCTGATGCCCCATAACCTCACAGAATATGTCACTACCCTGTTCACCTTCTGTGACTGTCCCATATTATAGTCCTGCATTTTCCTGCTATTTTGCCCCCAATATGTGTAAATGATGATGATGGCTGTTTCCTGCCTAACCCATAATCTTTGTGAATATAGTGATGTCTAATGTACAGCATGTCCACTCAGTGCACTGCCATGCATGTACTAGGTGTGATAAGATATGTCATTTTATTCTGTGTTTGTCCATGTCATCACTTGTACTTGTGGAACAGATACCACCACAATTTGTCAGTGCTCTAATACATTTGCCAGCCTTTACCTCAGCTGCTACGTGTTCCTTCTTGTGACTTTCTACACTGCCCTTCTGCTAATGCTGCTATAACTGGCATGGAAGGCTCCACCTTAATGTTCACTACTAGTGCTGTAGTCCATTGTGCAATACATTACTGTATCATATGGCACACACTACAGATATCTTGCTGCAGATATCTGGTCTCTGTTTCAGTGCTCCTCCTGAGATGTTTAGATAGTGGAAGTATTTCTTCAGTAGTCAAAATGTATGCTTCACTACATTTAACATTTGGGCTGTGTTTTAGGCCATTTTATACATGATCTGTAGGGTTATGTACAGGTCATGACCTAGTGTTCCAATGCATATCCTGAATCACCTGCAACATGCAACATATAATAGGTGGTCTGCTCTTGATATACATGATACTTATTTATATAAACCTGTTTCTGTAGCATATGTATGCAGCTACTAACCATATGATCCAGGGAAGTCCCTAGCAAGAATTGTTGGTATAGGTCAAATGTGTGCCAAATGTGTGAATCATGTGAACTACCTGGACAGCATGCAGATTCATTATAAATAATGCCCTGAGCATTACAGTCCATGTGGCAGTAAAGGGAATGGAAATAAGTCCTTCTTGCTATTGTATCACAGGCCCTGTGGATGAAGTTGGGCCTTGATAGTTGCATGTTCAAATCTATGACTCCCAGGACCTCAGGGAAACATGCTATGTTGTACAAGGCTTGCATGGTTTTGGTTCTCTCCTCTGCTGTCCTGTGGAACCAGATACTGTATGCTCATTTACATACTGTAGCATTATATTTAGGAAATGGTTTGATTCATAAAGCTGATGCCTACAATGTCCCTAACTTGTCCTCTGTCTAACTCCTATCTGGTAGTTAGTGCGGTTGGTTAAGTTTGAGTTGTAAACGAGTTTCTTCCTGTAGTCCAGGATTTGATTTCCTTCAGCCTCTGTTTGCCTGTTGTGTGACAGTGAGCAGGTCACTTAACCAAATAGTGATCTAGGGCAATTGGAACTGGCTTAGGCTCCTCAGTTGCCTCCTTGACCACATGCATAGTAACTGCCTATGAACCTGTACAATAGTTAAACCTCCACATAACTTTGTATCCAAACAAACAATATGCTATGCAACCCACTCAGTATCCTTTTGGGGCAAAACAATGCAGCTAGGTCCTTTATAGTATCCCTGTCCTCTTGGAAATTGTCCTTGGTCTATGAGCCGGAGGTACATTAGGTGCTGTCTATGCCATCCTTGGTGGTGTGGGGGTCTGAGATGTTCAATACTGTGGGCACTGGCTCTGATAGCAGTTGTGAACAGAAACTGCTGCTATGCTGCTGATGACGTACGTAGATTTGATTCCACTGCACACCATGAATCATGGAGTTAAAAATGGGTATATGCAATCACATAGCACAGCCATTTTATACATTTCATATAAGTCTGCCATTTTGGTTCTTTCATTTGTGTAATCCATGTGGCTGACTTGCAAGGGGTTTCTCATTTTCACATCATTATGCACTCATTAGCATGCACTGCATACCAAGGTATTTTGTCCCTTGTGCAGTCATGCTGTTGGTATCTTTATATCTCCCTCACTTTGCACACTGCCGCCACCTAAGTTAATTTGGGTACTGCAGTGCACTGTCTCTGAATCCCAGCCCCAGACATGTTGTACAGTTAATGTATGATTGTAGTTCAGTTTTGGTATATTTCTTTCCATGTACATAGTAGTACCTCCAGACTGTAAAATATTTAAAATGTTATTTTATATATTTCTATAGTAATTGTGATGCTTGACTACATCTGTTGAAGCCTGTAAATCTCCCCATTATTTTGGACTATTCTTTCTAAGATCTGTTTCTAAAACTGGGTTGAATTATAAATGCAGTAGTTAGGTTGTCTTTTTAAAATTTATTTAATGTGCATATCCCTGATTACTAATGAAAACTGGGTTTAAAAATGTTGGGACATTCCTCAGTTATTTCCTGCGTGTATGAAAGATATCCTGCACTTTAGAGGCTTTCACGATCTCTACCTGTGATATAAATTCTGTCATTCCTGATCATTATCATAAGCTGTTTATATTTGTATGTTATCTTTAGATTTGAGCATCGTTACTTCTGTAACAACTACATTACATTATATTCGCACGATGGCTGACCGAGACGAGAAACATATGTAGTCTTCCCTTATAGTGCCTTCACTTTCTACCATCTATCCATCCCAATCTTCCCCTTCACCTCTTCTGCATTTCTTTCATACTTTCTTGAATGCTGTGTAGAAAGGGGCATAGCCATGTCCAGCTTTCTGAATGTTGAACCCCCAAAGTGTAGCCCCCCAACCCAAGAGTGTTCATGGTTTTGGACAGTTTACCTTTCCAATACTGAAAAAATACTCCTGAACTGACTTGCTTAAGCAAAAAAATATATATATTTTTGCCAACCAGGTAATATTCCTGAAATGACTGACGTAAGCAAAAATGAAAACCCCTTTAACTAACCAGGCAATCTGACAAAAACTTAATTTAACAAAACATAAAGCCATAAATGATGATAAATATGCTTGCCCTTTTTAATTTAAGCTTTAGCATGCATCATATTGACTAACGATGCCTTCATCTGGATGTCCATGATCCCTCCATGTTGGTAGAACCATATCTAGAGTTCTGCTTTTTCTTGTACAGTTCCAGTACTGAACTCCTCATGGCTCAGTACCTTACTCAACTCCTTTTTTCTCTCTATCCTGGAGATACAACTGTCCCATTCTGTTTCTAGAAGATTCCTATCTCCTATGACTGTGACCATTTTCCTCTACCCCACTCCTGTATTCTGTACTGCATTCTGTCACCCTCATCCATTGATGTTTCTGGGACCTGTACATTGTATCAACCCTCTAGCATTCATCCCTTCCTCTAACTTAAATTACTAGGGTACTTAGACTAGATTCTGAACTTGCCTGCTGCCTTGCCCACCTAACTGAGGTGGTGTGCCTTCTGTTCTCTGATTTCACATTTGTTGCCTTCCTGTATGTAGATTATTGCTCTACCTCCTTCCCTCCTTTTTCTGTTATTTCTGCACAGCATATAACCAGATATCTCCATATTCTGATGCTGGGTCATTTTTACAGAAACATGATGAAAACAATGTCCAGCCCCCCCCCCCCCCCCAGTAACTACAACTTGTACGTCTTCTTATCTGGATTCATTGCATTACACAGTAATACTACCCATCCGTGCTACTAGTCACCTTTGCTTGTCCCTCTCTTGGCTTCTATGTCTGTTTCCCCTCATTTTCTTATTGTCGTAACGCTTACTTCCTCTTCTGTATCTGTGACAAACCTCTTACTTGCCATTTAAGGTGCATACGCTGAGTCATTTATTTTAATCATTTAGTAATTTAATGAGTCGTATGTGTCCATCTCAGCTATGAGCACCACTGCCCCTTTTGGATTAAGATGGAACCTGTCCCGAGTGTAGAGCTGGTCTCTTTTCCAATTCTCCCATGATCTCACCATTTCCAAGCCCTTCCCCATTATCTGTTCCTGTATTTGGTCATTATGCTCTCAAATCCCCTCCTTCCTCAGTATGCTGGCCGCTGGTGTAGGCAACATTTTTAAGAATATTGCTTCCCATGTCCTATCTGTGACCACATCCATGGCCCAGCTTGTTACCACCACTGTTGTTTAATAGGACTCTAAGCCTATATGCATCACAGCTGTACTTGATGACCATACTTATTACTTCCTTCCATTTCATGCTAAGTGTGAGCTATGAGACAAGTTTTCATGTGATCTGGTCTGATCAGTCTTGAGCCCTTCGATGGAGTGAGGCCCAGTTATGAGAACCTTCTTCTGTCTCCCCACTCTAGCTGTCACCTCCTCCACTTCCCACCTCATGTCTCTGTCCCTCTTTTCTGTAAGCTTCCCCTTCCGGTTTTACTACTTCAGCCTTTTGATGCGTTATGGTTGCTTCCCTCACTTGTGATGTATCTGATCCCTTTTCTATCCCATAAATGTGGTTTTTTTTTTATTTCATTTGTAAGCCTCCATTGCTACCAGTGTTTACTGTGACACCTAGTCATATTCAGATTTGTGTTTCATAACACAGGATGATGCTTTACTTGGTTAGTCTCATAATATATTTAGATATATAAAAAATGTTAATATAAGTCAATCACTCTGAAATTTTAGCACACTCTGAAAGTTAGTTTAAAGAGTAAAATTAGAAATGACTAAGTTATATGCATTTTATCATAGAGACAGTAGTTAGAATGTATCACTGCAGTTTATTCCAGAATATGGGAGATTTCTAACAAGCACTCAATGAACCCATTTAATCAGGATTACAGCCCAGTGCATTTCGTCCATGATTTCAATGTTTGTAATTTCTTCTTAAAAAAAAAAAAAAAAAAAAAAAGTGTGTAAATATATATATATATATATATATATCTATATATATATATATATATATATATTTGTTTGTTTCTTTCGGCTTTTCCCGGTTAGGGGTCGCCTCAGCGGAACTCTGGTCCACTAATGATTGGCAGTTGATTTTTACGTACTGGCTTGCCAGGCCTGACGCACAGCCTTCAACGAAGGTACGCCCATTCACACATGTCTCCACGCAGAAGACGGTCTAGCTGAGAATCGAACCGGACAGCGTCTTACTGTGAGGCGACAACGCTACTGCATATATATATATATATATATATATATATATATATATATATATATTTTTTTTTTTTCACTTCATAAACACGAATTGCTGAAATATCGAATTTTAGAAATTTGTGTCCTTGAAGTCGAAACTTCAAAGTGACGAAAGTGCATATGCGCGAATAGGACTGTCGAATTCGCGCTTATACATGTACATTATGTTGAGGAAGTGTTTGGCTGGGATGGTGTCTGCAGTTTAAGGTGAGTAAGTGTGCGTGAGTGTTTTTCTAACTTGTACAAGTGGGTTACGGTAGGGAGGTGGAGGTATGACTGTGTGTGTTGGCTGTGTGTGATTATTTTTTTCTTTACTGTTTGTGCAATCTCTGAGTTAGTATATATAAGTAAGGAGGGTGTGGGGGCGCAGACCCCCACGTGGGGGGTGCAGGGGGGCTTGCCCTCCTGCATTTGTGTAGTGTAGGTGTGTGTCTGTGTGGTGTTCTGTTGTATTTAATTGCTTTGTGGTGTGGGTGTTATGGTTTGTGTATTGTGTGCTGTATTGCGTATGTTTGATGTTTTGGTTTCGTGATTGTGAAGTGTCGGTGTTGTGATGGTTTCGGCTTTATACTGCTGAAATGCTGAAATTCGATATTTCAGCATAATATGAAATGAAACCATATATATACATATATATATATATATATATATATATATATATTATATATATAGATATATATATACGTATATAGTTTCATATTCCTAGGGAAAGTCATGGCAGTCAAACATTGCTAGGTAAATTTTATCTGCATTAGGTGTGTTTCTTCACAGGCTATGAGGCAGACCATTCATAAACAGTGTGCAGCTATATGAATTCTTTCTGTGCACTGTTTGTAGAACATCTATCACGATCCCATTTTTTAGAAATGGATTGTGGTAATATCAGATGGCATACAGAAGAGTGGTGTTTTCTCTAAATGGAGCACCAACATGCATAATACACTGTGTTGTGTTAAGTGCAATGATGCTGTTGAGTGAATCACTGTGTAGCATGGTAGTCCTACAGAGTGCATCAGGAACAATTACTTAGTAAGGTATACTTCCTGTATCTGGAGTACCTCCTTATTTAGTAAGGTATACTGCCTGTATCTGGAGTACCTCCTTATTTACTAAGGTATACTGCCTGTATCTGGAGTACCTCCTTATTTAGTAAGGTATACTGCTGGTATCTGGAGTACCTCCTTATTTAGTAAGGTATACTGCCTGTATCTGGAGTACCTCCTTATTTAGTAAGGTATACTGCCTGTATCTGGAGTACCTCCTTATTTAGTAAGGTACACTGCCTGTATCTGGAGTACCTCCTTATTTAGTAAGGTATACCGCCTGTATCTGGAATACTTTACTGTGTTATGTTCTACCTTTATGCCACACAGCAATTCAGAACACTTTTTCATTCATTTAACATGACGGCAGTGCTAGAGACATTACCATGATATGGTATTGAGGGGTCAATGTTGACGTGACATCCTGATCCCATGTTCAAAATGGGAAAAAGGGGTTGATGCTGACGTGGATGCTTGCAATGAGGAGACTTAGTGATGTTCCCATTTACGGGAGCTCAGCAGTGTTGGTGCTGGGATATTGTGGTTCTGGTAAAAGGTTTATGAGTATGATGGGGAACTTAGTTGTCATTAGGGTTTTTCCTACCATGAAAAAGTTTTTTTTTTCACTTAATGTTCATGTTGCTGCTCAGCTCTGAATGTTGAGTGCTACATCACCAGGTAGGGATCATCGATGCGGTCAGATCCACTGTACCAAGTGTATCTATGTGATCCTGGTCTAATAACTGATGTGGCTGGGACCTTATCCAGTTGGTGTAGTGCTTCTGAATCATGATAATTTTGTGGGTCAGAGGTCTTTGCATATGTACTCTCTATACAAAGCACTGTGGATTCACAGTGGGGTATGACTAGGTCCTATAAGCCCTTATCCCATTGTGTAGCATTCTTCAAGAATCATTCAGGTCTTTGCATGCTGCTTACCAGTCCTGCTGCATGGGACACAATGTTTGATCCTTTCCATTCTGTTTTTTGCTTTGTAATTTAATTTTAGGCTTTAGAAGTAAATAGCCTCCATTACCCTTATTACTTGGACACTTGGATGATTAAACTTACTCATTCACTGAATGGCTAGTTATTTGCACACAAGCAGTGTAAAATTTATTTCAGTGATTCATATTATTATTATTTACTTAAAAGTGTGTCTGATGTTTGTTCTTCTGTTAAGGCCATGTATAACCTGCATTTTATTTATTTATTTATTTATTGTATACTGAAGTTCACTAAAAGTCTAGAAGCATTATGAAATTTCTAAAAGCTTCTTAATATTTTAAGGCATTAAGTGGAATTCATAAAATTGAACTGCTGAGATAGATGCAATGAAATAATGCTGCCTTCCTTTGCAGTAAGTGCATTAGAATTTATTGTTGTCGCACTGAATCTTGGTATGCACTGCAGCTGGTCTGGTCTTACTAAGCAGAAGTCATACTAAGGCAAGTTGTACTTGGGTATCTGTCACAATCTGTCAGAAACACAGTCGGAAGTTTAAAAAAATAAGCCATTATGGTGGAACTCTCAAATAAATAAAATAAAATAAAATATAATGAGGAAATAAAACTGCATGCTATTCCCTTTCTCCCATCATAAAAACAATGTAATGCTGGTCAGTAAAGATCTCAAACATATTATTAGAAAGTCTAAAACAAGGTGTAAAGTAAAGGCCATCACCTCTTCCAGAGACAATTGCAAGGCAAATTTCACTGTATTAGTAAAATCGGCAGCAATATCAAGTACTGCACTGGGCTGCTGTCTTATGGTACCACTTATTCTGACCTGTAGGCCCACAGCAATATCCTGAGTGACAAACTCTGCACTGCTTTCATCCTGCCTGTGTAACACTGCACTACCTCTATTTTTCTCCAGTGTACTCCTCTCCCTAGAATAACTTTAGCAAATGTTCCGTCAGCATTATTCAAAGCATAACACACCAGCCTCCTGGGCCATGTATACTGGTAATGTACAACATATCTGGAGAACAGCCATAATAGTACCACTACACAATGGCAGTCCCAGCATAGACCTTGGGAACTATAGACCCATCAGGCTCACCAGCATCATTTGCAAGGTCACAGAATATATCATATTCAGACTTATAAATAAAGAAATAGGTGACCAACAGTCCCTTGACCCTAATCAGTTTGGTTTTGTGAAGGATAGATCCTGTTAACTGAATGTAGTTAGCTTTTTTGAAAGAGTTACTGAAGCCATGGATAAGGGCCACTCTGTCCTCACTGACTACCTGGACCTGGAAAAGGCCATTGATCCAATTCCTTGTGCTGGTATTGTTGACAGACTCACCCACCTAAAGTTAACCCCATGTCATCCAGTGGACAGCCAAGTGGCTCAGTGGTATTTATTTATTTATTTTTATTTATTTATCTTTGTTACCAGAAAGTCCAATTGGGATAAAACCATGTTTCAGAGGAGACCAGGGGAGAAAAGCTCCACTTTTAACACTCATTTTGACATATACATAAGTACGGTTACATTATATCAGAAGGAATACAAAATATAGGTAAATGTACATACATGATAGAAAAAAAACGTTACAATAGCTTACATAAACATAATTTAGAAACAGAGCATATACATAGCTTGCATACATTTATACAGTGTTAAACATTTATTAGATGTAGTCACAGGCTTGTATATAGCAAAGAGAGATATAAAATTGCAAAAGATACTGCAATATTAACTACATTTTCTAGCAATTAAAATAATAAAAAGAAGACGCAGCTTAACTGTGGAAATATTAGAAAGAAGAGAAGGTGATTGATAATGAAATATATTATGACTGTAGTAGTAGAGCAATTGTGAATGTATCATTACATTTAAAATTGAGAAGTAAAGTAATTAGGAAAGTGAGAATGGTTGGCACTACTTGGACTGTTATAAAAAGTATTAGTTTTGGATAGAATTCACAGTGAAGTTTGATAGTACCCATGGCTGTGTCTAGGTCAGTTAGCGCAATCCCCGTCTGGTGTGCCTCCTCTTCAATCAAAGAAAAAAAATCTTCCAGGGTTGAAGACAAAATGTCTTTACCTCTTTGCTAGACAAAGCTATTATGGATATCTATGTACCCTACATAATAGCTGTTTGCTACACTAATACACATGCACCATACACACGCTCCACACACACCCTGCACATGCATGAGCACACACAGACACATACACACACGCACACACTCTCTGACAAGAGCACTTTCAGCACTCTCTAAATGTTGATGATCAGTCCTTGACTAGCAGTTTTATAAACAATTTTGGAAATCATACTGCCTGCAGACTTCCAAGCCTAGAACTGATCACCAACGCTTATGTGTTGCTAATCATGCATCCTTACAGCAAACCAAATGCTGACTGTCATTTAAGGGGTTGTGATCGCAGTAATGGCTGCTTATATGACTGTGTACACTGCTTGGCGGGAGTGATTAGCATATCTACTACAGTGCCAGTCTTGCCCCCTAATAGTTTTCATCTGGTGCAGTTGCATCCTTTGCTGCACCCTTGCTATGGCTTTGGTGACACCTTTTTTCACAAAAGAAGTATCACTAGTAGGGTTTCACAGGGCTCAAGTTTTGTACCGTCTTCTGTTTGAGATATAATTTTTGGATGTTAAGGCAGATGTCAAACGCCTATGGCTAGCCAGGTTTAATGCTGACTGCAAACTGATTTCATTACAAGTTCCCTCCTAACACTCAGATCCTCCTAGTAGGGCTTGAAGAATGATGTACTGGCCGTGGGCTTAAGCTTAATGCTAAAAAATTGGCATTGTTTTATTTGGGAAGCATTCAAATAAGTACCACATAAATGGCAGTCCTGCCCACGGTAAAATCGATACAGTCATTAGTGACCTAAGCACATTCATTGACAATGAGCTAAACTTTGACCAACAGTTATCAGTTGTACTTAGGAAATCAGTCTGTCGCACTCACCTAATTACCAAGGCAATGTCATATAGCTCTAAAGTAGCCATACTTCCTAATTATTCTTTCCTTCAGTAGGCACTTCATGGAATATGTGCCTGTTTGTCATGTACCTCTTCAAACGCCTTATTCAACTTGAAAGGCCCCATTGATTCCTAACTAAAATAAATGACAGGCCTAAGTTCCTTAACTGATTCTCTCCAGTGGAGCCCTTTCAGTTCTGTATTGCAACTTCCAATGTGCGGCCTGAGCTTTTTAAAAAAATGAAGCTGCAGTCTCACAGTTGATACAAATATTAATATCTCTAGAACCATAAATGTTACTAAGAAAGTAAATGGCAAGCTGCTCAGTGCAAAGCATTCTTTACAGTGTTTGCATTCATTTAATTCTAGGTCTTAAACTGGACTTTATAAGCCACATCAAACAAAATAAGTATTAATTTGTGTAATGCTGTATAGATATCTTACAACATTTCGGTAACCTTTCAAGCTAAACAGCTGATGTTCGTTTTTTTTTCATCCATCTCTAAGCTTTCACACGAGGCTAGGTAGTTCTGTCTGTATCACTTGATTGCTGATATAGTTATAGAAATATGAAAATGGTTACAATAAAAATAAACAGTATGCAAATAACATTCAATATCTCATAAAATGCACTAGACATAGGTCAAATAACAATGCAGGTGTGTTCCACATAATATAAGCTTTAAGATAAAAACTTAGAAAAACGTGTTTGTAGAATGGTTTTGGAATTAATAATGTAAATATGAGGATGCAATATTTGATGTCTAGAGGTGTCACTAGGATGGATCTTGAGAAAAGTGCTAGCTGTATAGATTAAAAACCCTAGCACTGTAGTCAGTCTCACACAGCCTGCTGTTTGGTGACCTTTGCTTATCCTTCTTTTCTTTGAAAGACCATGTCCTAATACAACTCTTTCACCTTCAGAAAATTGATAATACTTTGTGTACCACTCCCTCCAGTTAGTCTTCATCATGACAAAAGTAGGACCTGCAGTTGCAGTAGATATGTAACACAATTTGTCCCTTAGCCATGAAACTAATCTGTGGCATAGATTGCCCTTGCATGTCAAGCAAAGCAATAAAGCCACTGTTAAAGTAGTTTTAAAAAAAACAAAACACCTTTATTAAATTATCACGTGACACAGGCAAACCTACATCCATACAAAAGCAAACAGATCATAACAACAGTACCACATTTCAGGCAGCATATACCAGATATATAATCAATCCACCATTATATAAGTTGTTCAGTTCTTGCCATCCCTTAAACCCCACTCTTCCCCCAAACCAACATTCTGCATGCATTATTTCCATTTTCCTCCAAGCAATTTGTTCCTACCCTTTTCCAAAGATCCCACCTCCTGCCCCTCTATCTCCATTACAATATTCATCATTTCAAGAATGGTTGGTTCAGACCTTGACCTCCATCCACTAGCAACTCCCTGCTTGGCAGCCACCAGAACCAAACTCAACAAGGCCCTACCATATCCAGGCAACTCAGATCCTGTATCTATCCATCCATCCAGAACCCCTTTTCCCATTTTTGCACATAGGGTCAAGGTGTCACTTCAACAGTGACAATCATCTAGAGCCAATGTTTACACCGCCAGGTGGCTAGCTTTGCCGTGGAACTCAGATCCTGTATCCCTGCTCAGAAAAAAAAATTCTCCTCCGTTACACCCATCTGCCTGCCCAGTATCCCCAACAGAGTAAATACTACTCTGCAGGGAACATCTAAAGTCTGCCAACCCACCACACTCCAAAAACACATGCTCCCAAGTACCTCTGCCTTCCCAGTCACACGTCCAGCATTTGACATATACACGATAAAAATTCTTTGGAATTTACTTGGGATATAAAAGCACCTGTGCAAACACTTACAACCAAAAATCCTTAATCTTCTAGACTTTGCTGCATATTTGGGAGCTGTACATATGTCCTCCCATTGTTTCTTTGTGAATTGCTTATCTAATCTCTCTTCCAATCTTTCCTGACCTTTTCTGATAGTTTTCATGCAATATTTTATATGCCATACTAATTATTCCTTTTTCAATAGCAGCTTCCATTCTAGATTCAACTAAAAGCTCGAGTGTAGGTCTTTCACTTAGGCTTCCCCTATCCCTTTCTGTTTTCCTAAACGCTGATATTAATCCCTGATAGGGAAGGCGGTCACTAGCCTGCAGTCCAAATGTCTTCTTGGCCTCTTCCTATTCTATTACCTTTCCCTCTCTAATTATTTGTCCCCAGTACCTCTGTTCCTTTGCAAGCTTCCTCCAGTAGATTCTAGCCCCCCTCTTGTTTATTCTTTGTACTCCTAATTGCAGTCATCCTTATTGATAGAATCTCCTTTCTCCATTTCTGTGTTGGCCTAGTTCTTAGTATACGTTCTGCTGCCTTATGAGTATAATATTCTGTATTACTGTTGTTGTTCTCCTTAAGGATCTGCAGCCAAAATCCCACTCTTTCTGTATTTCTTGAATTTCTCCTCTGCTTCATTATCATTCCTTTCCACTTTGAATAGTAGATTAATGCTTGTGTTATGTATAAGAGCCTTAACTATGCAGCTGTAAAATATCCCTTCAGATCAGGTAGTCCTAAACTACCCTGTTCTATTGGAAGGATCAACTTATCTCACTTGTCTCTTGCCCTCTTCCCCTCCCAGATTAAGATCCTTCGACTCTTTATAAATTACTACCACAACTTTTCCTCTGCTTGATAAAATATGCCTGACCTGGATATAAAACTCAAAGACCTGGAAACATTTTTACTTCTTGTATATTGCTATCCATATCCATAAGCAAGAGCTTCCAGTTCCTCAGCTTTTATATTATCTTTAGTTTAGTCTCTTCCCACATAACATTAGTTGCCATAAAAGAATCCATTTTAACTCATATTCCTAAACATTTCATTTTTATCATGTCCCCATACATATGGGTATTGCTGAAGCAATTCATGTGTGGGTACATGATTTACTGCTATAGTCTTTGTTTTATCTTCATTAATTTTATATCCCGAAAAAAGCTTGGAACTGTCTCAGAATGTTCTATAACATTGAGATGTCCTTTTCTTGTTTTATCAGGTACAGGTACAAAAGTACAAAGTAATATCTTCAGAAAATAAAGCCAATGTTTCTTGAATACCATACCAATTATTTCCTTGAATTTCTGAGTCCCTTATTTTCTTTGCCAGTGGTTATAAATATAACACAAATAACAAATGGAAAGGGTACACTCCTGCCTGGTTCCTCTGTTCTGACACAACTTATCAGAGAGGAACCCCCTCCCCCACTTGGATTTTTGCCGCAATCCCTCGTGCATGTTCTTAATTAACCTTATTATTGTATCAGGAAATGTAAGTTCTTCTATTGCCCTACTGCAATAGGTTCATAGGTTCATAGGTATGTACTAGGCTAATGGCCCATGAGCCTTTGCAAGCCTAGCCCATAGGATTACCCTGGCATTGTGCCACCCAACCTTAGTTCCCAGTGCCTCTGTCAAGTAGAGCCACTGGAGTGATCCCCAGGATGAATTTTCTATTTCCCATCCACTCATCAAGATTTCTCTGGAAGAGGACCAGTGAGGTGCTCTGTTTGACATATATGGGAAGTCTGTTCCATAGCATGGGCAGCCTCTGGGTTATGAACCTGTCCCTCCAGCATATTCTGTTGATTGTGGTAATGAGGTTGAGGTCTCTGGACTTTTGGTGCAGAGGGATTGGGATTTCTTTAGATGTAGCACTTCTAACAGAGCTGGGTCAGACATGGCTTTGTAAGTCAAGCAGAGATTGCCTCTAAGTAGGCGATATGAGACAGAGAATAGTTGGAGTTTTTTTGAGTCTGTCCATATAGGATATTACCTCATTCTTCCTGGATGCAAACCCCATAGTAATGAGATGTGCTACATAGAAGGACTTTCTGACCACAGTGGTAATGTGGTGGTCAAAAGAGAGGTTGTTGTCAACCTGTGTTCCCAGATCTCTTATAATGCCTTCTGTGTTCAGTGGACTACCATTGATGTGGTAATTCATGGGAACCGTTTTTTTCCCAAAGGGGATGACGACACATTTTTGGCATTGAGCTTAAGGCCATAGTTCTGACGCCAGTCGGTGGTCTCAGTGAGACCATTCTGTAGGATGTCAGCATCACTTGGGGAGTTAATAATAGCTCCCAACTTGCAATTGTCTGTGAACTTTGTCAGCCGGAATCCCTTCGTGTTGGCCTGGACTTCAGAGAAGTAGATACCAAACAGGAAAGGACTCAGGACCAAACCCTGTGGGACTCCACTCGTGACTGGTTGGCAGTCTGACTTGGAGTCAGCTACATTCACATTGTGGGTTCTGTCTGCGAGCCTGTTTGAAACTCACCTAGTGATATAGGTGTTTATGCCTAGCTTAGTGAGTTTTTCTATGATTCCTGAGTGGGGAATGGTATCAAAGGCCTTGGCCAGCTCAAGGTAGGCTGTATGAACCAACTTGCCTTCATCCACAGCTCTGGTGCCTGACTCAAAGAAGTCAACCAAGTTGAGGAGGCATGATCTACCCTTCACAAAACCAAACTGTGTGGGATCCAGAGTTTGGAGATTCCCTATATCCTTGTTTTTTAGGTCCATGATGATGCGTTCCATAGCTTTGCATATCAGACTTGTCAGGCTAATGTGGCGATAGTTCCCAGGGTCTGTAGTTGCTCCTCCTTTGTGGAGAGGGATGACTGTAGCAGTGCGTAAGCGGTAGGGACAAAGCCTGAGATGAAGCTGTGATTGAACAGGGCACACAGGTGAGGTGCCAGTTCACTCTGTAGTTCATGTAGAACACAGCCAGGGATATTGTCAGGTCTCATAGAAGCTGTATTCTTAGCCTTGGACAGTGCTGTTTTAACCTGTGCAGCAGTAATACTGGATGCCTGGCAATCTATGGGTATTGTGATTGGTCCTTTGGGGTGGGTAAAATTGGCACTGAATCTGTTGACCAATATATTGACAATATCTGTTGGCTTGGTATAGGAGGTACCATTGTGCAGTAGCTCAGAGCAAATCTGGGTATTTCTGTGGTGATTCTTTACATAACTATAGAAGGCCTTGTGGTTGTCTTTACTATCTGCTGCAATTCTGTTTTCATAGCTAGCTTTAGAGGATTTGATGAGGGATCTCAACTTTTTGTTGAGGCTGATAAGGGAGTTTTTCCAGTCTAGGGGCTTCACATTATTCTGCATCAGTTTCCTCCTTCTGTTGTAGAGTTTGTTTATGGCAGGGGACCACCAGATTGGCTTCCTTTTTTTGGAGGAGAGTATCTTGGTTCTATTGGGTATGGCGAGATCCATGCATTTGTGTACCAGTCCGTACAGTGCATTGGTGTATGATTCGGCGGTCATGCAACTATTCTCTATTTGCATGGGTGCCATGAAGTTAGCCACCTCTGTTTTTAGGAACGCAAAGTTAGCTTTGGAAAAGTTTTTCATGGTGGTTACCTTTGTGGGGATGGGGTGTGTGGGGGGGTGTGGATTTCCAAGGTGATTAGTTTGTGGTCGGATCTAACCAGGGAGGAGTTGACTATTGGTGTAGAGCAACGGTCCCCCATGTTAGTAATGACCATGTCAAGGATGTTGTTACCTCTTGTGGGGGAAAGAATGAGCTGGTCCAGGGCATTGGAATTAATGAATTCCAGGAAATGTGCAAGTGTATTGGTACATGAGTAGTTTTCCCAGTTAATGGAGGGGTAGTTGAAGTCACCCAGGATGAGAGTGTTAGATTGGACCCTAATATTCTCCTGGGTGCTTAGGAACGTGAAGTGTGAGTCTTGGGACATGGTTGGGGATCTGTAGCAGACTATAACCTGAATCGCTGTCTTACCCAATGTTAGCTGCACCTGAAGTATCTCTGATGTGTTATGTTGGGCTACCAGTCTGGAGGTGTGTGCATCCTTTATGAATATGGAAACACCACCGCCTTTGGTGCTTCGGTCCAAGTTCTGGGGCTTACTCTGTGAATGCTTTCTCTGCATCAAGACCCACCAACAACAGTGGTATTTTCATATATTCTGTTTCCCTGTGGATCATCATTGTTCTGTTAATGTTGTCAAATATTTGCTTCCCGTCCACAAAACTACATTGATCCATATCTATTAATTTTGGCAACACCTTTGCAATTCTATTAATCACTATAGACATAAACACTTTGTAATCATGGTTTAAAATTGAAATGGGCCTATGTGAAGCTGGATCTGATGAGCCTTTACCATCTTTAGGTAATACAGCCACTACACATTTTTTTCTGGATGTCGGTGCTTCCCCTCCTTTTAAAATACTGGTAAACAAAACCTTACTGATCTTTATTACTTTCTGCCCTCCTAGCTTCTAAACTTCCACTGAAATATCATCTATTCCTGGAGACTTTCCTGTAGATTGGTTATACATCACTATTTTTTTATCTTAGCTCCTATTTTAACTGTTTATTGTTGACCCTCATCTACCTCTAACCTTGGCATGTTTAAGTCTTCCATAATATTTACATTTGTGCTTTTTCTTGATTTCCCCATTTTTCTGCTTTATACAAATTTTCATAACATTTCTGAAATATATGTAATACCTGCACAGGATCTCTGGTTGTTTTTCTTAATAAAAGCTCCCTAGGTTTGCCAACAACCTTTTCTACTTTCTGTTGCCTAAGTTGTTGTGCCAAACGTTCTCAAGCTGTAGAGTTATTTTCAAAAACAGTTGCTTAAGAGCAATCTTTCTAAACTCATGCATGTTATCCAGGTATTCTCTTATTTGCTCTTTAGCACTCTGCAGTTGCACCTCTTCTTGTTCTGTGAGATTCCCACTATTCTGTAATACTTTAAGCTTTGTCAGCCCTCTAAATAATTCTTGTTACTTCTTTACCTTATCACTTTTTCTTTTATTTCTAACCCATTTCTAAACTCAATTTTCATTTTATCCCACTCACTAGCTATAACATCCGGAGTACTTTCTATCTTCCCTAATAACACCTGAATAATTTCCACTACCAATTATTTAAATTAATCTCTTTTTAATAAGTAGATGGGAAGTGCCAGTGTCTCATTTTTTACTTTGTTACTCTGCATGACCCGCGGTAGTGGTGCTGCGGTAGCATTGTCGCCTCACAGCAAGACGTTGTCCCATTCGATTCTTAGCTAGAGCGTCTACTGTGTGGAGGCATACATGAATGGGCGTGCCTTCGTTGAAGGTTGTGCATCAGGGCTGGTAACTCGGCACGTAAAAATCCACTACCAAACATTAGCGGACCAGAGTTCCGCTTTGGCGACCCCTAACCGGGATAAGCCGGAAGACACAACAACAACAACAACAATTCTGCATTTTTATTTTAGTAATAATTGGGGCATGATCTGAAATAGTTATTGGTATGTGTCAAAGTTATCAATTAAATGTACTTTTTCCTGTGAAATATGCTTTCTGTCTAGCCTAGCCCAGTTATTGTACCTTGGGGAATAATATGTAAATTCTGTCCAAGTTCCTACTACTGAATTCATGTCTTCTGTACCAAATATTTTCATAAATTTCTTCAGAAATGTATCTTCTTTTGTTATATTTTCCATTCTAGGCCCCGTAATCCATCCTTATTGTTGCTAATCAAATTCCATTTCCCATCTATAAGTAATATTCCCTGTTGAGAGCTGATTATTTCTCCCAAAATGTTTTTAAGCTCCATACTACCAGTTTTAGGTGGAATATAATACATGCCGCTAAAATCCTCATCACTTGCAGTAGCCCCTTACTACCACAAATCTACCATTATCTTTTTTTTCCTTTTCTATCACTATTGGAGCTCCTGTTGAAATTAATACAGTACTCCTCTTTTCCTTTGCCCCTGATTTTCTGCTGAATATCCATCCTGAAATCCTCTCTTTATCACATTCACATTTTAAGTTCTTTCCAAATGTGTCTCCTGTAACGATGCGATTTGCATTCTGCATTTCTTAATATATTTAAATATGCTTTCCTTCTTACCTATATGTGTTAAACCATTCACATTCCAAGATAATATGGAAAGAGTCGCCTTTATGATAAGATGCTATTATTCTCACCTATTATATATGACAGCTTTCTTTAAGTTCATGGGTGTTTACTAGGCTAATGACCACAACAGCTTTTTTAAGTCTAGCCATGCATCCTAAATCTCTGACAAGTTCTGGTACTTTTTGTGACAATAGGAGGTATTGCCAGCCATGCCAGTAGAAATAGGGCAGTGGATTTGTAACATACGCCAGCACAGTTAGCCGGAATTTTGCAAATAATTATATATTTGTTTATCAAACTGGTTTGTACAGATGCTTGTGGTGAAACTGTATTTGTGAGGTTTACTTTTGTTAAATGTATCAACAGTGTGTCTTGCTAGAAAGAAAAGAGATATACATGCATTATTGTAACTGTTTAAATGTATACATTGTAACATCATATACTGGAAGTGAAGAGGTAAATCTTAATCCACTTGACTTTGCAAAATATTCTTGAAATTAAATTACTTTATGGGTTCATAGATTCATAGGTTGGTACTAGGCTATCAGCCCTAGTCATCACAATAAACAAAACATGCTGGAGGGATAGGTTCCTGACCCAGAGACTCCCCAGACTCTGGAATAGATTGCCCATACATGTCAAGCAGAGTGCCTCTTTGGACCTCTTCAAGAGGAACCTTGACGATTGGATGGGAGAAAGGAAATTCACCCCAGGGATCATGTCAGTCACCCTGCTAGACAGGGGTCCAGGAAAATAAATAATGTGGGAAGAAATAGCCAGGGAATTGTTATGGCTAGGCTTGTATAGGCCCTAGGGCTGATAGCCTAGTACCAACCTATGAACCTATGAACCTATTGGGTTGGATGGTGAGTGTTTCTAATAAGCTTAAATACATGCTATGGGTTTTCTGGGTCATAGAGTGGGACCTATAGCTTGCAAGTAAATGTTGCTGGATTTTGACTATGGTGATTTGAATGTAGAGAATCGCAAATACGTTGTCCTGTTTGATTAGCACTGAGTTATATTTATCTTGACATAAATCAAAACACCACCACCTTTAGTCCCTGTTTGTGTAGTAGCTGGTCTAAATGTGTGGAAGGCATAATAACCTTGCAGTGTTGTACTCTCCACAGCTTTAAACTATTTCTCAGTGACAGCACAGACAACAGCATTCTGTAGGGTGAAGAGAGCTTCTAGAGGGTGGAGGGTTTTTCTTTAGTCTGCTAGCACTGAGCAGTAACAGCTTTAGATTTTCTTGGTTTTGATTTGCTATGTCTTAAGTACAATCAGTTTCTCTTTGCCTAAACAATGTTCTAGCTTATATTTGAAAATCTGGAGTGGAGATGTGCAGACCATCCCTGGCAAAGCAGCATGATCTGTTGACCATCTATTTCCATGCTGACAAATATTGCATCTCCGTAGAATGACACCAGAAAGTAAGTAAATTATTAAAGTCAGTCAACTTTTGGATGTATTGTGGAATCATCCTTGAAGAAGGTAAAATGCTGCACAGTGCTAGACTTATAACAGCCTGGGACACATATTCCAAGAGCTCCATGATGTCTCTCTTCATATAGTCTAGGGAGGTATATCTCAGGTTATTTACACCCTCTTGGAACATGACTGAGTCATACTGGTACTTGTGGTCCAATGACCTGAGTGCATGCATAATGTGGTGGATCCTGGCCCCTGATAAACAATTGAGTATGACTTTCTCTTTACTGAGCCTGTTGAGCGGGACATTAGTGTGTTTCACAATGGAGTCTCCAATGACCAGCATGATGGATTATGTAGTGGTTTGCCTTATGATCCATGAAGTTGAGGTTCCATGTGGTGTGGCTGCATGTGTTGATGTGGGTGTTTTAGAAGAGTGCACTCAGGGCTGCTGAGGGGGTTTGTTACGTGTTTTCATCTAAGAGGGCTTTGGGGTTTAGGAAGGTTACATTTAAGTGCCTCAGCTTATGTTTGTCTGTGTGTCTGCTTTGAATTGTATCTATTTCCAGCCTTTTGATACCTGCACCCACTAAAGTTTGGCAGGTTGATACTTTTTATATAGCTTTTTCTGATCCTCTTCATTTGAACCTGTGTCACCGTTTACAAGACTTTTTGTTTTAATTAAAACTGTCAAACATAAAACCAAACACCCCCCCCAGAAAACTCCCATAAACGTTTAACTTAATTAGAGCACATAAAACTATGTACATCTTCAAATAATGAAGTTTAACCCTCCTATTAATAACAATTGCCCCACATAGACGGCTACAAAATACAGGCCTTGTCTAGCCTAAAGCTAAGGTAATCTGTGCTAAGTTGCGTGTCACTGCCTGTGCTCTCATTTACATGAATTGATGTCTGTTTTCTTTTATCTTTATTCCCCTCCCTGTTGTGATAAACAGTTTGCATGCTTTCAGAAAATGTTAACTTTTAGCCTTGAAGAACCCAGTGAAATTGCTTTTTTATTGCACTGTAATCAGCGTGTCTCTGTGGAAACTTAAGAAAGAAAAAAAGCCTTCAGCTGCAGGTTTCTAACGACAAGCCAAAACATTTATTGTTAAAGGAAACTTTTCATTATATTCAGTGTTTTCTTATTTACTTGTTTCCAGTTAAAACTTGTTATTAGATTAAGCCAAGGGCCTTAATCCAGATTTTCACCTATGCAAAATTAAGAGAGAGCATATCAACACTGCATATATTATGATGTGTACTTTTGCAACCCATTCCTCACCAAAGCAACCAAAGATTACAGCCTATTAATTTAAAATGCTTTTATCTAGCCTTTTTCTCTTTTTGCATTGCAACATCAATATTTCTTAATACTTAAAAAGAAGAAAAAGAAAGAAAGAAAAGAAAAGAAAAAAGGCATCTGTATCTTTATCACATGCAAAAATAACTGAAATGCCTTACTATAGAACATGCAATTTATATTGTGTAAAGTTTTATAGAAATACTGTTAAGAACAGAAATTCTTTACTTACAGTTATCCTTTTTCTTCCATGTTCATTCACCTCACTGTCCTTCCATACTTTAATGAAATGAAGTGAGGCAAATGCATTTTTTAAATTAATCCATGTGTTTAACAAAGTCAACAAAAGTCTATTCTTTCCACTTTTTCTTGTACATATTTCACAAATGCAATTGATGCTTTGCAGTCTCATGTTTATTTACTAATTTCTGTATTGCTGGTCTTCTTCCTGTGCATCTCCATATCCTAGTTCCATACTCGGGTTCAATTCCAAGGTACTCTCAGTTCTTCTTGTCAACCCCTGTGCTTTTCTGTCTGTCTGTCAAGCATTTTCCTTTGGAACAATGGAAAACGTTTCAATGGCAAAGTCTCTCCATGTGCTTTATTATCCGAAGCATGAGAAGAAGAGTCTCTTCTGCTTGATGGCTCACATTTTGTTAGACAAACTTGTTTTTTCCCCTTAGCTTGCTGTGCATCAAAATGACTTTAATATTGTGTTATTGCTTATATTTCTACATTTTTTGTTTGTGAAATATTTTGTATTTCAAGTAATAAGAGATTTCCACAGTTAAAGACCACCGACCAAAAAAAGTATAGTGAATACTGTCTTTAATGGACGTAACAAGGATGAAAACCAAACAGCAATCCAAATAAAATTGAGCGCTTTCGCCTGGTTAATACCAGGCTTTATCAAGATGTATACTAAGAAAACACAATACTTTATATAGTCATTTGCTGATCACATGACCTGTAATTAATTAGAACAACAGATTTAATTAATTGTATTCTTAAAGGTATCTTGAAATAAAAAAACCTTGTACTAAAACCTGTGTGTGTAACCAGTACTTGCAACACACAATATATTAAAAATACCTATAAGTAAAAGTAATGTATATTCATATACTAATAAAGTATTATTATTAAAAATATTTTTAAAAATTCTTATAATTTCATACTCAAATAAAACATCTTAAAATATTCAAATTAAAAACTAACTAAACATCCACGTCTAACATACAGTGCAAATGCAAAATTAATACAGCTTGTAACAGTCAAAAATTATTAGTAATTACATATGCAAAATATGCACTGCAGTGAACTGTAATATTAGTAGTGATATTAATAGTATTTCACCTGAGCTGAGCCTGAAATTGATTAATATTGATTAATATTGATCAGTGCACTATCCTAATAAATATATATATATATAGAGAGAGAGCTATATTGATATTTATCTATCTATATATACATATATATAATATATATCTTTATATGTGTATATTTGTATACATACATATGTACATATTTGTATATATATATATGTGTGTGTGTGTGTGTGTGTTTGTGTGTTTAAACATATGTACGTATATATGTATATGTATATATCTATGTATGTACGTATTCATCTCACATTCCAAAGACATGCATTAGATAAACTGGGCACTCTAAACTGGCCGTAAATGCGAGTGTGTGTGTGAGTGAGTGGCCTGCCAGCAGGCTAGCCGCCTGGCAGTATAAATCGAGGTGATTGTAGCTGTTGAAGTGACACCCAGACCCCATGTACAAAAATGGGAAAAAGGAGGTATGGGTGGATGGATATATATATATATATATATATATATATATATATATATATATATATGTATTTACATATGTACATATATATATATATATATATATATATATATATATATACACGCACACACATATAGATCTCCACCTGCCTTTTGACATTTCCCGATGCTGGAATAAATTTGTTTCTCTTCTGCCTGGTGTATGGTGAATAATCATTTTTCATAAACATTCTACTGTCTCTAACTTTTTAGTACTTTGCCCCTTTGCCGCAGTTTTGTCAAGATTAACTATTTCAGCTGGTAGGTTTGCATCTTTACTAATACAGGTCTGGGCTGTCTTCTCATTGCCTGACTTGGAGCATACACATGATGTGACCTCTCAATTAACAGATCTTGCTGTGGAATACTAGGCCAGTTGCTTATTTGTATTTTCATAAAATTAATAAAGTCTGTTCCTTCCAGTTTCTTTGGTACTGCAGAAAATCTCAGATTTTCTATGTGTCCACTGTCCTCTAATTCTACCATTTTTTATAACAACTCTTCTTGAGCAGTCTCATACTCAGCATTTTCTTCATTATATTGTATAATTTTTGCAGTTTTAACAGTTTACCGGCTTACTTGAATATCTGTTTAAAGTGTATTCCATTTTTCCAGCCTGTTGCTATTTGAGTTTGATATGTTCCTTTATTGTTGCATTTATTTTCATCATCTGTGAGCACATTTGACGTTTTTCCTCTAGATTACTGCAAGCCATATCTTGCGCCAAAGCTGGAGCTTGAACAGCTGAGATTCTTCCCAGTCATTGTTTTCCCTTCACCTTTTCCAGTTCATTTTTATTCTTTGCAGGCAGCTTGACAGTGTACCTACTAGTCAGTAACTGAATTTACTAAAAGTGACCCATGTCTGAAATTTCTGTTTCTTTTTTCACAGTTGATCAGTGTGCAGCCATCTTGCAAAGTCTATACTGTTAAAGTACTCTTGAAGGATTGGATGGTTATTTACTAGCATACTTCTGGAGTGTGTAATATGATTCTCCTTCATCAGGGCGGCTGGTTCATTTGCAGATTTACCAGTGACTGGCTTGTCCTGACTTTATGGGTTTTTGAATTGTCTCTGTTCTGGGAATAAACTTCTCACTGGTCATGTACACTGCGATTTTAAGATGTTAATAATATGAGAGCAAAAACAAAATACGTAATACCATGGTCACTGCTTAAAGAAGGCAATTAATGCTTGTAGCAATATAGTCATATTAGCTAGATGATGAGCAATGACGAAATTATGGGGGTCTATATCAGATAATCGAACTTTTAAAAGTTCAAATACCTTTTGGTCGCGACCATATGTTTGAACTCTTAAAAGTTTGAAAATAAAAAAAAAAAAACGGAAAAAAAACCTACCTGCGCCCACCACACCCTCGATCTTTAAATATCCCAACTCTGAGATTGCACTACAGTGCAGACAATGGAAAACTTGCATTGCCGCACTATACGGGGATCTCTGTTGAAACATTCAAAATTTTAAAAGTTCGATTATATGGTCTCGACCATATGACATTCAAACTTTTAAAAGTTTGACAACGTGATAGGAACCCAAATTATGTAACAAGCCCAGAGAAGTAAGAAGTAGCAAGAATCTTGAATATTTTAAAAATAATTTGGATCTTTGAGCCGGAGAAAGAGTGTATATCCTGTCATTCTGGAATATGAGTTCCTAGATGGACAGCAGTCCTGAATGCTGTAACACAACTTATGAGACTTATTTTTTTATTTTTTATTTGATAACAGTGTAGATGAGCTTAGTCCACTGACCCTTTTCAGTCATGGGTTGGAAAAATATATAATTACAAAAAGAACAAAATAATTAGCAGCAGAGATGCTGGAACATGATTAACTACATTAATAACTTGGGTCTATATCACATAATCAAACTTCCAAAATATCAAACACCATATGCTCGAACTTGAAAGTTCGAAATGTGATATAATCGAAAGCTCAGAACAATGAATTTTTTCCCTGGGGAAAAAATTCTCTGTTCCGAGAAACACGCACACAACACAAGCAACACCAAAAACCTATGTCTAATGTGGAGGGCTTAGCCCCCCACACCTCCCCTACTTAAATATACCAACCACGAGATTGCACCACAGTGGAGGAAATAGCGAAGCCATGGAATGGCCCACCGAATTCTTGCCCTGGGTAATAATTCGATGTTCCGCGGCTTCACTATTGTCAGCGTTCGCGGTTTCGTGTTCGATGTAATGCTGTTCGGCATTATTAGCTTTTGTGGTTGTGCGATAAACCCAATAACTCAAAGTAGCGATACATACAGTAATTAACAAATGAAGACATAGCAGCAGCAAACTGGACATGATTAAGTGTACTAATAACCAAATAGCAATACATCATTATCACAAAATAGCTTATTAGTAATTGCATATATAATTGGATATTTAAAATTATAGTCTGTAAACCTGCTTCTAGAAAGCAAATACAGTCTGCCTGTTTGCATAAGTGGTGCATAACAGCTGCTTTAAAGGATCTTGGAGTCTGATTACATTTCACTTCATTAGGAATGTTGTCCCATATGGCTGGACCCATATTTGAGAGGGTTGTTTCACCTGCTGCATTCTTGAACCTTGGTCTAGCAAGTGTTAGACTTTCATCCTGTGAGCTTCTTAGGGGGTAAGTGGCTGCACTAGTTAAAATTAGACTCTTTAGTGGATGTCAGTTACCATTTTAATGGAGTTCACTGATTAAGCTAGCTTGGAGAGATGTAGCTCTTTAAGTAATTGTGAGCCAGGTCACCTGCTTTAGTAAGTTGCAGTACCTACCTGCCGACAGACTAAACATCGGTATTTTGGTTTTTGTAGCTTGTAGTTTTGGGGTATTTTGGGCTGAGTGCAGACAGAGCAAGGGAGGCCATATTCCAGTTATGGTAAGAGTATACTTTTGGCAATGGCTGGCCATGTTGTGGGAGATAGTAAATATGAAATACTGTAACAAAGTATCAGTTGGGTTAGAACCTTAGTGGTGATATTTTGGTACAGAGGGAGAGAAACTGTGTGTAGATCTAGCGTAAGGCCATGGTCTTTTTGTTGTGTGGCATTTGGTATGACATTTCCTTTGTCATCTTCCAGAAGACTGCATGAGCAGGAAGTTAGTTTCTTGGCTGTTGAGAAAAAGCATCACATTAGTTTTAGATGAATTCAGATACAGTTATAATGTTTACTTAGTAATACCTTATTTACAATTACATTTCATTTGCTTACTGAAGTGTCAGAGAAGTGGTTTTAAAAGGTAAACATGTTGTTTGTGTCCTTCATTCAGGAGGGAACAGATTCTAAGTACAGCCTACTGAACTTTTCTGAAGAGTGGGACACCATAGGAGTTGGCAGTTCCACATTTCATTTTGAGTAGTTTTTCTGCAACTTCAGATATTTGTATATTATGTATTATGCTGTGAAATGATGAGGTGTTGGTGAAAGTGTTGCTTGTATGAACTGGTAAGCATAATTCAGGAGGTTGCCAGGTATGTGCCTAAACAGAACAGTTAGCTGTGTGCCTAAATGGAACAGAGGCCCTTCAAAAAAACATCATATTAGGATAAGCTAGTCACTGGAAATTGCTGATGATTTTTTAACAACTTCTATAAAACCTTGGCCTGTGTACTGATTTCTGATAAATGAGTAAACTAAGCAAACAAACTGCCTGTGGGAAGCTGTTCTGATACTCAGATTTAGTTTCTCCCCACCCTGCCTGTGGGTATAAAGGATACAATATTATACCACAGTGTAGTCTGGACTGCTGCTTAGTGACAGTGTTTAAGAATCTAGGCCCGTGAAACTTAAATGTGAATGTCCTGAGTGCTTATTCACATATATTTGAACTATTCTCTGTCTGATGGAGAATCCTGTCTTCTGGAAAGGAACCACCGTAACCACTGTGCAGAAGTCTGGTGACATTATTCTGCTAGTTACAGAGTTGTTGCATGTTTGAAAAACTTAAGACATAACTAGGATGAGATGCTGCTTTTGAGCACTTGAGACAAATGAACTGTCATGAATTTACTGAAAGAAGTTTTCACAAACCCATATTTATTGAAACTGCTGATTTTGCACACTTTTTGAAAAAAGCTGTGACATCTTCAGAAAATACAATAATTATGGAGAACAGCACCTGCCCCCTTAGGCATTTGTGTCAAAGGTTGTGCCTTTCACACCTATAGCTATAAATATACACTTTGTGTTTACAATTAGTACTATCATTAAACAGCCCCTCTATATGTACGCATACACATGTGTTACTACAAACACCCTAAGACCAGCATCATGTGTGCCCCAACTGGTACACTGTTCCATTAACATCTTGATCGAACAGCAGAGTAAAATAATTTATGCATTTATTTTCTGATGCCCAGTTAATCCATTTAAGGGATGCAGGGTAAACAGAGCTTATCCTGACACTTATTAGGCACAAGGCATAAAATCTAGTCCTGGATGGAATGCCTGCCTTTCTCAGGAGACAAACAGAAAGTTAGAATGACAGACAGACGGGCACACAGAGACACACACACACACACACACACACACACACACACACACACACACACACACACCTGCTGTCTGTCATGGCACCCATGTCTGCAAGCAGTTTGGAGGATCACAGCACACCTAAAATATTTTATTTATTTATTTACATTTGTTTATCGAGAAACTCAACTGGGCCAGAAGCCCATTTTTAGCGGAGGCCTGGGGGAGAAAAGCTCCACAGAAATGTAAGCAAAATACAATAATTAGGTGGTACAATAGAAGTATTCAATACATTTTCTAGTAGATACTGGTTCAAAAAGAAAAATACGCAAGCATTTTAGTAAAGATCACTTTTAGAAAAATAAAATGAGTACTGTGTACACACAGTTATGAACAAAAGAGGTTTCTTTCGTATATCTATATCTATATATATATATATATATATATCTATATCTATATATATATATATATATATATACACACACACACACACACACACACACACACACACACACACACACACACACACACAGTGGATATAAAAAGTGTACACACCCTTGTTAAAATGCCATATTTTTGTGATATAAAAAAATTAGACCACAATAAATCATTTCAAAACTTTTCCCACCTTTAATGTGACCTGTAACCACTACAATTCAATTGAAAAACAAACAAATCTGTTAGGGGAAAAATATAAAAAAATAAAAAAACATACAATAAGCTGGTTGCATAATTGTGCATACCCTTAAACTAATACTTTGTTGAAGCACCATTTGATTTAATTACAACATTCAGTCTACTTGGGTAGGAATCTATCAGCATGGCTCATCTTGACTTGGCAATATTTGCCCACTCTTCCTTGCAAAAGCGCTCAAAATCTGTCAGATTGCAAGGGCATCTCTTGTGCACAGCCTTATTCAGATCACCGCACAGATTTTCTATTGGATTTAGGTCTGGGCTCTGGCTGGGCCACTCCAAAACTTTAAGTTTCTTCTGGTTAAAACATTCTTTTTTGGATTTGGATGTATACTTGGGGTCATTTTCTTGTTGAAAGGTGAAATTCCTCTTCATCTTCATCTTTCTAGCAGACACCTGAAGGTTTTGGGCCAAAAGTGATGGGTATTTGGAACTGTTCATAATTCCCTCCACCTTGACAAAAGCCCCAGTTCCAGTTGAAGAAAAGCAACCCTAAAGCATTATACTGCTTCCACCATGCTTCACTGTGGGGATGGTGTTCTTTTGGTGATGCAAAGTGTTGTTTTTGCACCAAACGTATCTTTTAGAATTGTGGCCACAAAGTTCAACCTTGGTATCATCAGACCATAACACATTTTCCCACATGGTTTTGGGAGACTTGATGTATTGTTTTGCAAATTTTAGCTGGGCCTGGATGTTTTTCTGTGTAAGAAAAGGCTTCCATCTTGCAACCCTACCCCATAGTCCAGACATATGGAGAATATGTGAGATTGTTGTCACATGTAGTACACAACCAGTACTTGCCAGAAATTCCTGCAGCTCCTTTAGTGTTGCTGTAGGTCTCTTGGCAGCCTCCCTGACCAGTTTCTGTCTTGTGTTTTCATCAATACTCCCGAGGGGAGTCCAGTTCTTTGCAACATCACTGTTGTGCCATATTTTCTCCACTTCTTTATGACTGTCGTCACTGTGTTCCATGGAATATCCAATGCAGTGGAAAATTTTTTGTACCCTTCTCCTGACTGATACCTTTCAACAGTGAGATCCCTTTGATGCTTATAAGCTGTCTGCGAACCATGGCTTGCTGTAGCAGGCAACTGAGTAAATGTCAGGAAAATCCTACTAGGACACCTGAACTTTATTTGGGGTTAATCAGAGTCTCTTTAATTGATGGCAGGTGTGTACCCAAAAAAACTGAATTTTGTAATTAAATCAAAAGGTGCTTCAACAAAGTATTAGTTTAATGGTGTGCACACTTATGCAACCAGCTTATTATATGTTTTTTTATTTTTTTTTATAGTTTTTTCCCTAACAGATTTGTTTGTTTTTCATTTGAATTGTACAGGTTATAGGTCACATTAAAAGTGGAAAAGGTTTTGAAATAATTTATTGTAGTCTCATTTTTTATATCACAAAAACCTGGCATTTTAACAGGGGTGTGTAGACTTTTTATATCCACTGTAGATATATCTATATCTATATCTATCTCAATCTATTTCATCTCATCTCATCTCTCTCTCTCTCTATATATATATAATATATATATATATATATATATATATATATATATATATATATACTTATTTATTTTTTTTAGTAGTAACAACACTGAGGAGACAGACAAAATGAGGTAAGGAGTGGACAGTGCGTTGAGAGAGTAATAGATATCTTGTCAGTCAGGTTTGGCAGGGGAGCAATGCCAGTTCTTAGATAGATGTACAAAGAGTTGTTGTTTGAAATTGGTAGCATGTCATTGAAATAGATATTGTAGGAAACTGGAGCATCCAGCAAAGTCCATAAGGACATGAGGAAACATGGCACACTGTGCACAGAAGGCACCCGAGCTGAGAACTAAGGAAGAAAGGAGGCAGCAACTCTAACAGGTGTGTCACTGTGGGACCAATATTGAACTCATGTGAGTGCAGTTATATTTAGTACGACACATGTATACTTGTTCTTTTTCAGCAGCAATGTCATTACTATTGAATCTTGGAGGTGCACTTACTGTTCAATTAGTGCTTTGGTTTTTGGGATAGAGCCATCTTGGGCATAGTAATTTATGCTTCTGTTGCCAAAGCTTCTCTGTATTTTTTTTTTTGTTTATGAGGAATTCTGCCGTGTTTAAAATGTTTATTAATAGTATTTATATGTATGATTTTCCAGAATAGATACTATGATATTTGCATTCATTTAACAGCTGATCTCTGCTTAGTTATTTCTTGTGTTATCCCTTGTGCTGAAACAAGAATGCTTAAAGCTAGAATGTGATGGAATGTTAAATATCAATGCAGAACACCTGCATGTTGTGTCAGTGGATTTCCATTCCTGCTGCTTGTTTCTACTGATGAATAGCTCTGTGCTATACTAGACTCTTAAACTCCAGGAAAAAGATCAATAACCGGAGATAACACCTCACCGCATGCTTTGTTTGTAGAACTGTGCCAATTAAAAGACATCAGGTTCAGTATAACAGGAATTACTTATTCAATTACAGAAGAACCCGAGAAGGAGAAAGGATTGTCAGGGGTTAAAAAGAGTCATCTGTAACAGAAGTCATTCCGTAGCTAAGTAAGGTAAAAAATGACTTGGGTCTGAAAAGACTTGCAGCTTTCAGCTGTAGCACAATTAGCACATTCTTTTTAAATGGACTCAAAAATGGTTACAGAAGAGAAAAGGGCATCTAGCAGTTAAACAGTTGATTAAGCAACCCCCCCCCCACACACACACACACACATACACATATACATATGTGTGTATGTGTGTGTATATGTGTGTGTGTATGTATAAGTATTATATATATATATATATGTTTATTATATATTACCAATTTGGTAACCAGGTAAATGGGCTGGTCTACAGACCCTTTGTGGCCATGACAAAGCTCCAAAGAAGCAAAAAGACAATGTGCAGAAAATATAAAAACTGATGATATCACATGTAAAGCAATTGTTCAAAAAATGAGGATGGTCCATACAAGTACTGCACTTAGAGTGTTACAGCACAAGGTATAGTATTAGTTAAAGTATTAATAAAATATTATTCACATCATTTACAAAACAATATTGTCGGTGGTTTCATCTGTGGAAACGAATGGACTTTGTACTTTGAAGTGCATATCGACAATATAATGTTTAAGTTTCCAGGTCATACGTATGTATGCATAGGTGTGTGTGTGTGTGCCTGTGTGTGTGTGTGTGTGTGTGTGTGTGTGTGTGTGTGTGTGTGTGTGTGTGTCTGTGCACGCGTATACGTATGTGTATATATATAAAATGATTGATCAACAACACAAATGAGTGACACAGAAATAAGGGAACAAAAGTGAGGTAATGCATTATTGTGTGACATAAAAAATGAGTAAATTACGAAACATTGACGACATCTCTCTAACTGTCAGTAAAGCCCAGTTGCAAAACCTAGATAAAGCATTACATTAATAGTGGTACTATTAGGAAAACAGTTTATAATAATGTATTGTGTAAGGTTATAGTTAGATGCAGGGCTAGGGTTAGGGTAATCGTTTGACTAGAGGTGGGCACCTTACTCGTGAATGCTAAGCCTAACCCTGCCCCTGGCCTCAACCCTGCACATTATGTTAGTTAAAATCCTTTGTGTAACAGTACTACAGCACAAGCCAAAAGGTCACAGTACACAGAGAACTCTAAAACAGGCACATCACTAAATCCAGTCCCTTATCTAATCCTAACATGTGAACACTTCCACCTTTCAGTCAAACATTCAGTTTCTTGCAATTCCTGTTTATCTACAATATATAAAACGTGAATCAACCAAATGTGATTCACACATTTGTGCAGTTGCTTTTTTTTACAGCCACACAAACCTGTCAATCAAATTTGTCAACCATTTGAATGGCGCACACACGCGCGCACACACACACACACACACACACACACACACACACACACACACACACGCACACATATATATAGCTATATATATATATATATATATATGTATATATATATATATATATATATGTGTGTGTGTGTGTGTGTGTGTGTGTGTGTGCATGTGTTTGTGTGCATATGTTTAAAACACATGCATGTATTTCTCGGTTTACCTTTATATGTGCGTAATGCACATATGTGAAAGTGGATTGTGCGAAAGGACCTTTTCCAGTTTTTGGATAGCCGAAAAAATGCATCGAATGTGCAATGAGCAAATGCACAGTGACATTCGCTCATTGCAGATTTGGCATTTTGGGTGAAGATTGCACTATAGTGGGGATCGGGAAATGGTCCCTTTCCCCACTGTAGTGCGATCTCAGAGTTAGAATATTAAAGTACGGGGTGTGGGGGGCACATCAACATCACAAACAAAAAATCGACATCAGAGTTCGAAACTCAGCGAATCTGCTATTCGATTTGCTGAGTTTCGAACTTCCATGACATTCGACATCCAGAATTCGGCATTTCGGTTGGCCCAACCGGCTGATCGATTACATGATTTTCAACGTTTCAAAGATAAACCATATTTTTGTGTATATATATGTTTATATATATATATATATATATATATATATATATATATATAGATAGATATATGTATGTATATATATATATCTATACACACACACACACACACACATATATATATATATATATATATATATGTACACACACACATACATATGTTTGTGATGTGTGTTGACTGAGAGGAATAGATATAAAAGCTGTTGACTGTGACATTTGCTGATATGTATGATACAGTCATTCGGCATTTATTTACAGACTAGGAATCAATGCCACTGCAGGTTCTGTTAGTATGCTGCCAATAATTCACTCTGTGTCATCTTTTCTTTTCTCTTAGTGGGTTGTACATTTATGCATTTAAGGAATGGTAGGTGTACGGGGGCGAAGCCTACCATGTAAACACTTTTATATCATTATTGATTAGTTTTGGTTTTGTAGTTGCAAACACTGGGAGTATACATTAGGTTTCACTGCAGGCATTGGTTTACTGTGGTTGTTATGTGATTATGGACTTAGTACAAATAAGCGATCAGTGTAAGGATGTATTTCTCAGTTAAGCAGTGTTCTGAATTGATTTGATTTGCTCTAAGTAATGATATAATGTTGCTTTCAGTGGGAATGAGGTTGACTATTTATGTTTCTAATGGGATGTGTTGCCGAGGGATTTTTATCCACAAGTTAGATGTTGATAGGATGCATGCTTATACAGTTATATATCCATATCTTTTTGCTAAGATCTCAACCCATCAGAAAGGGCAGATGTGATTAAAAAGTGTGATGGAAAGGGGTAAGTTAAATTAGGGAATCTCTACAAGATTTTTCTGCCCTCCTCTTTGAAAATTTCTAAGGGATTTTCTAACCCCTCATCCAATTTTGGCATAGTGACAAGGGTATTCCAAGAAGAATTAAGGACCCCCTTAAAGTCAAGGACAATCCAACCAGCCAGTTTGACTGCTTAAGTTACTTTGTTCCTCCTCTCCCACCCTGGCAGTCCCTTTTCTCTCCCAGAAGGTCTGAATCTCCAGTTTTCTCTTTGATTACTGATAGTTTTAGACAAATGAGTTCAGAAGATCATTCATCAAGGTTACAGATGGAAGTGGGAGGATATTTCCTCTTGCCAGGAGGATATTCCTCAAATACCACAGCAGACTATTTTATTTCCACCTGTCCTTCATTAGATGCTGTTCCAATGAGTTACAGAACTAGTTTCTCCTTTCCAAGCTGGGAAAGGTTTTTGTTCAAGGATATTTTAGTGCCAGAGAAGAAGATGCTTGGAGACAGGTTCTTGATCTTTCTTCTTTGAACTGTTTGTGATAGTGCTTATCTTCAGAATGATGTCACTTCACTCTTCCTCATTCAAGTTTCCTGGCAAGTTTGGATTTAAAAGATGCTTATTATCACATTCCTTGTCATCCGACTTCAGGTATTTCTTAAGGTTTGTGTGTATGGGTCACTATATCAATTTTTTGCTTTACCTTTTGGACTGTCCACTGCAGAGAAGTGTGCTCACAAAGTGGCTAGCTTCAGTTAGAGCTCGTTGCAGGCTACAGAGTATCCATTTTCTTTTTTCCGTATTTCCATGACTTACTTATATTTGTGGTCTTTGGTGTCTGGAATCTCTCACTTGGATGAGCGATCTCTTACACAAGCTGGGATTCCAAGAGGACATTCAGAAGTCCTTTTTGACTCTTTTGCACTGTTTTGTGCTCCTGGGAAGTCAGCTGGACACCTCAGTTTAAGCAGTTTTTCTTCCACAAGAAAAGTAGATCTGTATCTAGCTCTGTTTGTAAGTTTCTCCACTCAGACTTTGGTAACTGTAAGGGAGTATATCAGGATTATGAGTCTCATGGCATCTGTGATTCTCATGATAACCCTGGCAAGACTCTGCATGAGAAAGACACAATGTATCTGAAGTTTCTTTAGTCCCAGCATCAACATCCCTTCTCTTTTCAAATACCAGTGCTGGGGTTTGTCAGTAGAAAAAAATCCTTGGTGGAGACAGCAAATATCCCTAGGTTCAGGCCTCCCCTTATCTCTCCCTGTTCCAAAGCAGTCAGTCATCACAGATATCGTGGGCTTTGCTTGGGGATCAGTTTCAAGAGGAATTATTAAGCAAGGTATGAGGGGCACCTAGGGCAGATCCAAGCAAATAAATATAAAATAGATACTTGATGTGATGAAGGCACAAAACTCTCTGAATCATCTTTGGTCCTGGGACTTCTACAGATTGTTTCAGACAATACCACAGTCATGTGGTACATCTACAGGTGGGAGGAACCAGGTTGTGCTCCCTTTGCAGACTAGTCATGTTAGCTTGAGAAATAGTTTCACAACAAAGTCTCACTCTACAGGCATCCTTGATTTTGTCTGAGCAATATTGTGTGGCAAACAAGATGAACAGGTAGGGATGACCCTCACGTATTCAAACTAGATCAGAAGATCTTTCAAGATGTGATCCATCTGTGTGGAGTTCCTCTAGTAGACCCATTTGTCTTCTCTCTAAATAACTAGCTGTCAAGATTCTGTTCCAGGACTCTATGCAAGAAGGCCTGGTAGACAGATGCAATTTCTTTTTCTTTGACAGGAATATTCCTGTGTGTTTTTCTGTCCTTTCCTCTGATAATCAGGGTACTTCTGAATATTCAGAAGGCATCCACCAAGATAGTTGTGGTGGCTACCTTTCTGGCCCAGCAACAGTGGTGCTCCCTTCTTTTGATAATGGCTAGGGGCAATTGCCACAAGCTTCCTCACAGAATGGATCTACTCACACAAGATTAGGTGTTTTTACACCCCGACCCTAATCAGCTTCAACTGACTGCCTGGATTTCCTTTAGGCACCTGTTTACTGAGGATGTGAAGCAGGTACTAATGGAGGCAAGAAAGCCTGCTACAAGAAAGTCATATATTAGTAAATGGAAAAAGTTTTCTAGTTGGTGGCAACAGCAACATAAACATCACCCATTCAGGGCTAGCTATTCCCTGGTTTTACAATATTTGTGTCAGTTACTTTCCTATGGACTTTCTTACTCCTCCTTCAATGTTCATTTATTGGTCATTTCAGCACGTCTGCCCATGGATCCTCCTCTTTCAAGGCTTTCTCATCTCAAAATGTTTTTGAGTTTTTGAAGGGGGTTTTTACTTAAGAGGCCTCCAAGAAAACCAGTGGCCCCTTCATGCGATCTTAATTCTGTGTCAGAAAAGTTAACACTTGCTTCATTTGAACCAGCTAATCTGGCTGACTTGAGGTTCTTAACATGGAAACCAGTTTTACTGATTGCTCTGATCTCTGCAAGAAGACTATCTGAGTTGCAAGCAGTTATGGTGAACCAAACCTGTCTTGTTTCTACAGACACAAGGTTTCTTTGAGAACTAATCTATCTTTTATGCCCAGACTAGAATATGGGTGTATTTAAAACCAAACTATACATTCTCCCATTTTCTTTACTGAGCTTAATAATGAGGGAGAAAGGATACTCCATTCCTTGGATGTCCATTGACAACTCGGGTACTATTTTGACAGAACTAAATCTTTCAGATCTTCAGATCTGTTATTTTTCTTGTGAAGGTAAGAAGAAGAGACAACCTGTGTCAGTACAGACTATTTCCATATGATTGTCTAAGGCTCTTCCCTATTGTTATACTCACCACAACAAACTTTTTTTCTGACAAGGTCCTGGCCCACTCTGGAAAGGGTTGGAGTCTAGACATTTTCTTGAAGCTGCTACTTGGTCCTCCTTACATACCTTTACAAAGCACCATAAGCTTGATTCCTTCTCTAGGTCTAGATCAGGCTTTGCAAGGACCATTCTCCAGGGGCTTGTCCTTCTGCTTCCCAAATGTAGTAAGCTAAAGTAATCTACCCATATAACTAAGGGTACTGCAGCAGTGATCAATAATGTAAAGGCTGCCAGCCTAGCCAGATAGAATTTTGCAGATAATTCTGTCATTTGTAAATATGAATGTAAACTACAGGTTTGTTGTCTTAAATTTAAAGAAATAGTGTTACATGTGGAACTGGGAAAAATGTGACAACAGCGCACTCTACTGACCAAAGTAAAACATGTGCTGACCCTTTCATGTAGACAGTGGTGCCGTAGAGTCTAAACAAAGAAATAATTTCTATTGTTTTAACCAAGCGTTATATTGCTAGATTTAAACATGTAAATGTATTTTTATTGCTCTGCTTCCTGACCAACTGCAAGATAACAAAAGAAGATGTTAAGAATGAAAATGCAGTTTCTGAGAAGGTGGCAGAGAAGGTGGCAAATGTTTTGTTAGAGATTTTTGGGGTCTTTCCAACTGCTGCAGGTGTCGGGTGAGATACATCCCAAATGGGGCATTGTACTCAATCATTGGCCAGAATGTTGGCAATGTCAGTGGGTTCAGTGTATTTTGTGTCATTTTGGACTAACTCTGAGTATATCTGGGAGTTTCCACCCAGGTTTCTAACACAGCTAAAGAAGGCCTTGTGATTGTCTTTTGTGTCTTTTGCGATTTTTCTCTCAAAGTTGGCCTTGGATGATTTTATGAGTGATCGTAGTTTTTTGCTAGTACTGATCAGAGATGCCTTCCCTTTTAGGGATTTGGCTCTGTCATGTAGTAGCTTTCTCCTCCTGTTGTAAAGTTTGTTTATGGCTGGGGTCCACCAGACCGGGCGCCTGCCTTTGGGGGAATGGGTCTTGGTTTTATTTGGGATTGCATGATCCATGCATTCTTGAAGGTGCCCATAGAAGGCATTTGCAAAAGATTCACAGTGTGGGTTGTGGTTTCCACTGGCCCAGGGGCCTTGAAAGATACCACTTCAGTCTTAAGAAGTGTGAAGTTTGCTTTTGAGAAGTTCTTCACTGTGGTCTTTTGTGCAGGGGGCGGGGGCGGGATGTGGATTTCCAGTGAGATTAATTTATGGTCTGATCTTACCAAAGAGGGATGTACTTCCGGTGTGGAGCATTTTGTCCCCATGTTTGTGATGATCAGGTCTAGTATATTGTCTCCTCTTGTGGGAATGGTGACTAGTTGTTCCATTGCATTTGAGTTTATGAATTCTAGGAACCTTTGGGCTAGGTTGTTGGGGCTTGAGTAATGTTCCCGGTCTATGTTTGGGTAGTTGAAGTCTCCCAAAATGATGGTATTTGGAGAGACATTCATACTCTCCAGTGTCTTCAGGAAGGCTGTGTGGGGTTCCTGAGTTTGAGAGGGTGGTCTGTAGCATGTTACAAACTGTAAGGCAGTTTTGCCTATGGTTAGTTGCACCTGGATAGTCTCCGATGCTTCGTGCGTTGCCACTAACCTGGAGGTGTGGGTATCTTTGATGAAAATGCATACTCCCCCTCCTTTTGTGGTTCGGTCCAAATTTTGGGGCCGGAAAGCATGATATGAGGTAAAACCTGATAGTGCTGGGGTGCTCTCAGGAGCCTTGAACTAGGTTTCAGTCACTGCACAGACATCGATGTTCTCCATACTGAGGAGGGCTTGAGTGCATCTTGAGGTTTAGACTTCTGGCATTGAGCAGCATTACCCTTAGTTTTTTTCCACTTGTGTTTTCTAGGGAGGTAGTTTTGTCATTTGAGCCTTGCCTAAAAAAGGCACTATAGGGGTGGCAAGAGCCTTGGCCAATATCCGGAAGCCCAGGGGTGACAGGTGCAAGCCATCCCTTGCGAAGCAGCGTGGCTTGTCAAGCATGTCATCCCAAGCAGACAGACACTGGATCCCCTTAGAATGACACCAGTAATTAAGCCAATTGTTAAAACTGATCATTTTGTCTTTGTACTGTGGCATAATTCTTGCTGAGGGTAAGATGCTGCTCAGGGTCAGGGTCATACCAGCCTGGGCTACATAATCAGAGAGCTCCTCTATGTCTCTTTTCATGTAGTCCAGGGAGGTACGTCTCAGGTCGTTCACACCGGCATGTACAATGACTGAGTCATATTTGTACTTGCTGTGGAGTGACCTGAGTGCTTGTGTTATGTGGCGGATTCTAGCTCCCGACAGGCAGCTTACTGTGACCCTCTCCTTGTTCAGTATATGTGTGTGTATATATATATATATATATCTATATATATATATACATACATATATATATATATATATATATATATATATATATATATATATTGGGTGCTTTCATTGCACTCTGAAAGATGGTAATTTGTTGTGGAATTGAGTCCTGTTTGTCTGATGGAACACTTTAGTGAAATTGCTGTTTTTCTGCATGCACTTTTGCATCTTTGATTATAAGATTATATTTAGTTAGGGCATGTCTCCCTAATCATACCCACAGCTGCATTATACAAACTTTTTCACAAGATCCATAAAGTGTGCTGTTGATGAAAGAGAGCTTAATTGTACAGCCCATATCCGTTTTCTGGACACCTTTAATGACATCTTGTATTTTTCCACTGGTATCTTTAAAAACATTTTTAGTAACTGTAGCAGAAATTTTAGATAGCAGTGCCACTTACATTTAGTTAACTTTAGGTTCACACCTTGTGCTGAAAGGATGATTCCTCTCTGAGTTTGCACTGCCATGCTGTGCAATTACAAACTGTTTATTTTTCTTGCTTTAAAGTTGTGTCACTCTGCAGTTTCACTTATTTAGTATTGTGGTCTATTTACCATGTTGCATACATTAGTAGGTTTATATTTGTATTCCTCTAACTTTTATTTACTATTTACTCAATTTTGTCACCATTCAAGCTGCATGCTTTTTCAATATATGCCCTTTTTTGGCATTGTCTACAATGTTTTTATTTATACCACCAGAAACTGTCAGTATGTACATTCTGCAACAATAAAAGTGTTCTTGTCTTTTTGAAGTTCTGTTAATCACCTTATTAATTGCACTCTCAGTCATTGTGTTTTACAGCTCATATGCATCTTTTGCAGTCGTATTTAGTAATATATCCAGACTTAGTATCTTAACAAACCTTTTTAAAAGTAATATTTTGTTTTCTTCCAGAATATGAGACACATACCAGTCTGTCTTACAATGTCTAACACAGTCTCATTTCATCATATATTAAAGTGTACTTTTACCTCAAGACTAATTTGTCTTAGTTGAACCAATACTGCTCTGTCATTAATGGTTTATGTCTTAAATATTCTGACTCAGGTGCTAAAGATAATTTCAATGAACGTTTGTATCTTTGTGGCTTGTTGTTAGTAATAGTGATTGCATGAATGCCTATTGCACTTTATGGTGGAGGTCTTGTATTTGAGTCCCAAATGACAGCTAATATTATCCATTTTATGATTTAAACATTGCCTAAGCAGAAAACTTTCTTTGCATTTGTGTGTGTGTGTGTGTGTGTGTGTGTGTGTGTGTGCGTGCGTGTATGCCTGCATGTATGCACATGTCTGTGTGTGTGTGTCTGTATGTGTGTTTGTAATTTAATCTTATTCACCATGTTGGGGGGTTTTCTTGCTGAAAGGATAGACTTCTATAGGGAAGCTCAATACGTATCTGCCCAGAGGCTCCTTTTGGTTTAGCAGTAATGGCACCAGCATAGTATGCTGATGATCGTGGGTTCAAGTCCCAAATGAGACAATATTATGCTTTTGATTCTATGATTCTAATATTATATATGAGAACTTTCTCTGCATTTGTGTGTGTGCATGTGTGTGTTTGTGTGTGTGTGTGCGTGTGCACGCGCATCTCTGTGTTTGTAATTTGATCTATTACCTATTTGATGTTTTTAGAGTTAATAACAACAATACATTTATCCTTCCATTTGTAAATGAATGTGATAACCAGTTTTGGAGTATGTTCAGTTTTTCTATGGGAAATATTTTCTTTGAATTTTGAAGATACACAGTTAATTTTGATTATAATCTGAGTAAAGAAGATTGAGTAGCTTTAAAGTAATTTATTGAGAAATAATATACTGATTATGAACTACATACAAGCATATAAAATATGTTGGGCCAGATTCAGGAAGGCTTACACGGAGTTTAAGAGTAGTGTAAGCCTCCGTGTAAGCCTCCTGATTCAGCAACAGCCCAAATCTCCGTGTAAGAGACAGCTAACACGTCTCTTACACGGAGTGGCGGAATGCTCAATACCTCATTTGCAGCTCCAAGATATGCAAATGAGGTATGTGAGCGATCCACGGCCAAACCAGTCCGTGTAACGGACGTGTTAGCTGCAGAAATGTACTCAGCTGACAACTGAGTACATTTCTGCAAAATTAAAAACGGAGCTATGTCAGCTCCAAATAAAGGGTGCATTTGTTACATTAAGCATGCCAATGGCCAAATATGTGGCCATTGGCATGAAAGTGTTGCAAAAAGTTATATAACTTTTTCTTTTTTCACGGGATTTATGTGTTTAACTGTAGCGCACACCCGCGCAAACGGGGTGCGCTACCTAAACCTGAAAACCGAAGCTTATAAGCCCACAATTGTGGGATTTATATATTACATGAAATGTCAATGGAGGGACTTGCAGAGCAAAAACAATATGGCCTCCGTTTAGTGGTTGTCAAGGGGGGGAAGCTCCGTGTAAGATATGTAACTAAGCATTACTAGGCAATCCTATGTAAATGAGGGTTACAATACTGAATCACACTGCCACATAAGTAATGAGCACTTTCTGAGTAGTGTAAGAGTTAGAGAAGGGGAGGAACAGAGTAAGAGGTAGGTGACATCATGGGGGGGAAGGATAGAAAGAAATGTACCAGATTGGAGGGCAATGTAAGGTAAGAGATGACAGACAGACATCAGGGAGGGAGGTGTGTCCCAACAGAACACTAGGAATGTCAAGAAATTGAGGGCATACGCTATCCCTACACTCTAAGTTTCTTGATATACGTGCATGCGTGCAGCGCTGTAAGGCAGGTTCAACATGTGGGAGCGTGTTGCAAACTGTTTACAACGGTTTGCGCGGGCGTGCACGTGTGTAAGGCGTTTTAGCATGAATCAGCCTAGCTAACACCGTGTAAGGATGTGCGTGTAACACCGTGTAGGGATGTGCACACGCGTTTAAGTTACTGTGTGCGTGTTTAAGCCGGTGTGCACATTGCTCCCCCTCAGGAAACAGAGAGGAAATAGGAAACAACCAAAATACAGGGAAACTGCCAGAAGATACTACTAAAGTTAATTGGTGGAAACAATTAGAAGCAGGCAATTACACAGGCAGACTAGAAGCCCAACCCAGCACTTAAAACACAACACAGAGCAGTGCAGGCTGTTTCTCACAAGAGATACTGCCAGAAACTAAGCTATCAGAGTTGAAACCTGAAAAAAGCTGAACTCAGAGCAGAAATGCTAGGGGCTGCCATAGCTGTTATAATCAGACATAGGCGAATTGCTGAGGGTGGTGGTATCGA